>NC_069503.1:245697098-245802098 GCF_027579735.1 Bombina bombina | reverse complement strand
CATAAACTAAATATCTGAAAGTATATTAATATTACTGGCCAATAAGTATTTTTTGGGGGTTTCATATCCCTTTAATGTTGCTTGCCATCATCTATCTATAAACTATGCTTAATTGTCATATATTTTTAAAAGCTTGTAAATCCTCATGCTTCACAGATTTTATGCTATAGTCTGTTGTGCCAATCTATTCATTTTTTTGAATTTTAAGATCAGTTCAACTGTTCCTCCAGTCAATAAGCTACAAAGAGATTACAATAATACTCAGATTGGGAGTCTGTGTCACATCATAACATAACCATAACATAGGGCTGTTCCAAATTTCCTAGAGCACTTAAAGGGTTTTCAAACTGTTATTTCCTAGTAACTGGTGTTCTTGTATATTCTGTTGTTAAATGGTGTGCAGCAGAAAGAAGGACTCAAAATTTGGTCAACATAGTAAGCTGGATCCAATATTTGTAGAGCAGTAATTCTGGGGATCTATTTTGCATCTTTTGCCCTGCTTCTATATTCAGTATAGCACTCAGGGTCGGCTCCAAGGGGGTATTGTGTTATCACTTTTTACAAGTTGAACGTAAAATGTTTGAGGACTAACTTGAGGACTTCAGATATCATGACTGAGCGTGAACTGGAAAAAACTAACACTTATCGGTCACGCACTAACTCAAAACCTTGTTAGACATATAGCGCTGACCCAAAGGAAGTTAGGAATATTTTAGAAGAGAATGTTCTTTTTATTTTTAAAAAGATATATATATATATATATATATATATATATATATATATATATATATATATATATATATATATATATATATACACAGTATATATGATGTATTTTTTGTAAAATATATATGTATACCTATAGGTATATATAGGTATATACAGCTATAAATGTAGGAATATCTATTTAAAAATATAGAACATTTATCCTATATTCAGAACATTGGAATGTTAACTATTTACAGTAAAACATTATTAAAGATTATAATTGAATAACACTTGTAATGTTACACAGAATGTTTTTCTTGTGTAGAGTACAGTGCCAGTAATTTTCCTTTTCTATTCCTGCACTGGCTGATTGGGTTGGGCACAAAGGTTTTAAGAAATTATGCACTGTGACAGCAGACTGGTAAACACATACATTTATAGTTTTTCCCTAAAGCAATGTCTCATTTTATGTGTGAGCTGGTTGCAGGCAGAGACTGAGAGATACTTAATAAGTATGCTGCATTTATGTGAAATTTATCAGATACATTTAAAATTCTACCCTGACTTTTTTACTGCATATATTTGTGAAATATTTTTAGCTATTTCACCCAAAACATTCAGATATGTTTAAAATAATATATATATATATATATATATATATATATATATATATATATATATATATATATATATATATATATATTTATATATATGCTGCGCCATGCATATAGTTACTGTATTTATAATTAAACTGCAAAACATTAGCTGAAGTAAACATTTAAAGGGACAGTCTACACCAGAATTTTTATTGTTTTAAAAGATAGATAATCCCTTTATTACCCATTTCCCAGTTTTGCATAACCAACACAGTTATATTAATATACTTTTAACCTCTGTAATTATCTTCTATCTAAGCCTCTGCAAACTGCCCCTTTATTTCAGTTCTTTTGACAGACTTGCAGTTTAGCCAATCAGTGCCTGCTCCCAGATAACTTCACGTGCACGAGCACAGTGTTATCTATATGAAATACATGAACTAACACCCTCTGGTGGTGAAAAACTGTTAAAATGCATTCTGAAAAGAGGTGGCCTTCAAGGTCTAAGAAATTAGCGTATGAACCTCCTAGGTTAAGCTTTCAGCTAAGAATACCAAGAGAACAAAGCAAAATTGGTGATAAAAGTAAATTGGAAAATTGTTTAAAATTACATGCTCTATCTGAATCATGAAAGTTTATTTTGGCCTAGACTGTCCCTTTAAGCTCTTACTCAATATAGAAAAATGAATACTTTGGTTTATTGTTTAATTGTAATTAAAACATAAACCAAAAGTTTACTTTAAACTTGACACTCCATGGGCGAGATAAGATATGCAGCACAGGTTTCAGTGCAACTGCTGAAACCGCATTGCTCGTAAAATTCACCTCGCACATCGGGTGAATCACGTAAACTGTGCCGGCAGTTCATATACTGCCGTAAGTCAGATAAACTGGCGATGTTCAGAAATAGACATTCCTGGAGTCGCCAGTGACTTACGTCAGTTTAAGATTTGCCAGCACATATCGCAAAGTATTTAATTACACTAATAACCCCTAATCCGCCAACCCTCACAACTCAATCTACCTATTAACACTATTAACCCCTAAACCGCCAACCCCTCACAACTCAATCTCCCTAATTAACTGATTAACCCCTAAACCGCCGAACCCCCACAACACAATCTACCTAATTAACCTATTAACACCTAAACTACCATCCCCCCACAACACGAATAACCAATTTAATCATTAAGCCCCCTAACCTAACACTCCCTAAGTTAACCCCAATTACATAAAATAAAAAGACTACTTTACTAATAAATTAATTACAAATTACAAAAATAAAAAAATCCTAATAAATTTTTTTAATAAAAATCCATAAAAAAAACTAAGATTAAATTAAAATAAAAAAAATCTAATATTACAAAAAAAAAAACTAAAATGACCCCTATAAAAATAATAAAGCCCCTCCAAATATAAAAACCCGCTAATCTAACACTAAACTACCAATAGCCCTTAAAAGGGTCTTTTGTAGAGCATTGCCCTAAAGCGATCAGCTCTTTTACCTAAATAAAGTACAAATTACACCCTAAAAGTAAACTCCCCACCCCCTAAAATAAAAATCTAACACTAAAAAAACCTAAGCTACCAATTGCCCCCTAAACGGGCATTTGTATGGGCATTGCCCTTAAAAGGGCAATACAGTCTTTTGCTGCCCATTAAAATAAAAAAGCCCTAATCTAAAAAAAAAAAAACAGCCAAAAGAAAAAAACTAAGTCTAACCCCGAAATAGTCCAGAGGTGAAGGTCTTCTTCAGGCAGCTCCATCTTCATCCAGCGCAGGGACATCTTCTATCTTCATCCGGAGTGAAGGCGGCACAGAACGGATGTGCTCGCGGAGCAGGAATGGTGGTCGCGCAGACATCCTGCGCGGAGGATTCTCTTCATGCGATTGCCACCGCACAACTGAAGATTGAATGCAAGGTAACCGTTTTTATATTTGGGGTAGCTTGCATTCCTAATGGCTGAAATATTCAAATTAGCCAATAGGATGAGAGCAACTGAAATCTTATTGGTTAGCTTACAAGTGGAGGGCTATTTATCACTCCCGCTCGTGCCCTAACTCCCCTAGTAGTAAGCTTTTTGCGATCATCAAGTACCTCATGTATCACAAGTTGAAAGTAAAAAGTTTTCGCTCACGGGCTAACCCCACGTGCGCAAAAAGTTAGAATATCATGACCACGTTAATGAATTTCCCCATAGACTTCAATGGAGTGTGAAAGGTAGAAAAAATTATAACGCTCTACAAGTCGCGTAAAACCCTACATGAAATATTAATATTCCACATTCAAATGTTCTTTACATGGAAGAATATGTACTATTAATTCATAAATACATATTATGTTTTTTTTGGTAAAATAGCTATTTATACCTATAAATATATAGACGATTATATATAGGTATATATATATATATATATATATATATATATATATATATATATATATATATATATATATATATATATATATATATATATATACAGGAATATTTATTTGAAAATACCTAGAACATATTCCCCTATGCGAAGAACATTATAATACAAAATATTTACAGTACACAGTTAAAAAAGTTATTAAATATGAATATTACATTAATATGTTTTTTTCATGTTTTCAGCTACTTGACTGCAAAGGGCTCTTTCTACATATTATGTTTTTTTGGGTAAAATAGATATATATATCTATAAATATATAGATGATTATATAAAAGAGAAAACACTGAACTATTTCCCAAAATGAGTACACTGTATCTGTGTCAGACACAGGCTTAAGGGAATAAGTGATGTGTTTGAATTTGCTGAACCAGGGGAACTGTATTCATTCAGAGGTAAGTCAGGTGTAATGATTGTGTATACAAATATATGCAAAGTTCCAATAGATCCTGTAACCCCTATTTTTTCACAGCCCCTTTATTTGTCAGTCAGTAAAGTAAAATCCCACTGTATCGATATATAGTGGTAATTTTAGTAATGGAAGTCCAATCAAACACATCAAATTACAAGAAACTCACTCACCCTCCTTCTTTCGTATAGGGCCCTGGAAAATAGCATCGCTGTAAATCACTGCATAGTTGAAAATACCTTCTGTAGTATATGCGATGTGTAGTACATCCAGTGAGAGAGAGTGCTTGTAATGCTGCTGGGAGCGGTTTGAAGCCTGGGCAAGCCGCCAAACAATGATACAATCAAAATACTTCCACACAGGTGAAAAGGTTCCAGCAGTAAATGGATCGAGAAAAAGAGGTTTAAAAGTATATCCTTTATTAGTATCCGTAAAAAGTATACTGTGTAAGTATCACAGAAACAAACTTTGCAGTGTCACAGCCAGTAAGCTAGTCAGCCCAAAAGCTCTATATCTAACAGACCAACATGTTTCGTGCTGGTACAGCATTTCGTCAGGGATCGACGAAGTGCTGTACCAGCACGAAACATGTTGGTCTGTTAGATATAGAGCTTTTGGGCTGACTAGCTTACTGGCTGTGACACTGCAAAGTATGTTTCTGTGATACTTACACAGTATACTTTTTACGGATACTAATAAAGGATATACTTTTAAACCTCTTTTTCTCGATCCATTTACTGCTGGAACCTTTTCACCTGTGTGGAAGTATTTTGATTATAGATGATTATATAAAGGTACAGATATACAGATATATATGTATATATATATATATATATATATATATATATATATATATATATATATATATATATATATATATATATATAAACACTGATATAAGAAGGCACTCACTGTAGTTTCAGTTCAGAATTTTAATCACACATGAATGTTTTCAGGGTCACCCCCCATCCTCAGATATACACAAAACATGTAAAAAACCTTACTTAAATATTCCCATACTCCAAACAATAATTGAATCACGGCGTCCTCACAACGCAACTGCGCAAGCACGGAAGTCCGCACGGTGTCACTGACTAACCAAAATACCATCCCCGTATAGCATGCAAACATAAAAGGGCATAACAGCATCTGCCAATCCCGGTTTAGGGAAATCTTATGATCAGCTGACTACGGAGGAACTAACCTGCAGGACCTATTGAAAGCTCCCCATAATAGAATCGCTAATATCTACTGCTAAAAGTCTACTAAACTCTAAGTTATCAGCGACATTCTACCTTTAGTCATACTTACATAACAACTTACTATGCCTATGCAAACCATGTTTGTAGATGGGCACTTACTTAGATATTTCACCCATCAATCCCTATCACTGACTGATAGAATAGACTTCTGACATCAAAATTAATACAACACATCAGACTAGCTATAAAGAATATACACTATTTCAACTGCAAAAGCCACATGCAGTAATTTTAATGGCAAATAGAGCAAAGAAGGGTAACCTTATCTGTAGGGATCCCTATTAATCCTAGATAAAACAGTGCATGTCAAGGTGCACATTCAGACCTCTAGGACTTAGGGTGTCCAGCAGGAAAATCAATTTGGATTCCCTCTGTAAAAGGATCTTCCCCTTGTCCCCTCCACGCTGAAGTGGAGGAACATAGTCAATTATTATGTAACGTAAATCCACTACACTGTGCTTATTCTGTAAAAAATGCCTGGCTACAAGCAAATCATCTTGGTTTTTGTTATAACCCCTAGCTTGTAGGTGTACAATTAAGGCTTTAGCTTGATTGTCAAACAACTCATCTGACTTAGTGTTCCGATGTATGCGGTTCATTGATGACTTAATTGTACCCCTACAAGCTAGGGGTTATAACAAAAAACAACTGGATAATATCTATGATGATGTTAAGAAATTAAGGCAGAGTGATTTGCTTATTGGCATAAAGAGAACTAATGATATTACACAAGATAAAGTTGTTTTTACAACTGAGTACTCTAGTCAATTCTGTAAGGTGTGTTCTATACTTAGGAACAATTTAAACCTATTGAAGGAGGACAGTGCTCTATCCAGTATAATTGAAACTTTTAAGTTTGTTCCCAAGAAACCTATGACTTTATCCACTAATCTAGCTCCTAGTCTTGTATGCAAAGGCACTCCTAGCAACATCGAATGTTTAAGGAGGAAAGGGACATATAGATGTGGTAATGGCACTTGCATTACCTGTGGTTTTTTGAGTGTTGGTGATGGGTTCAAATGCACAGTAACCAATGAGGAATTCTCCAGTAAATTGTATGCCAATTGTCGGAGTTCATTTGTGGTTTATTTACTTGAGTGCAAGGTTTGTTTTCTTCAGTATGTTGGTCAGACCTCTAGAGAGTTGAGGTCCAGAGTAAGGGAACATGTCAGAGACACAAAGGATTTTGTCAAAGAATCTGCTATTGCCAGACACCATAACTTGTTCCAATGTCTTCAATATGACAGTAAAAGTGATTGACAAAGTAATCCCACCCCTAAGAGGTGCTGATAAGTACAAGCTCTTACAAAAACAGGAATTGTACTGGATTTGTAAATTGTGAACCATTACCCCCACAGGGTTGAACCGAGAATGGGATATGAGCTATTTTGTAGATTAGCGCTATAGATCTGTTTATGGTATAATTTGTTCATCTGTATGTAAATTGTCATCCTATATTTATTAGTAGCAGTATTTTGTGGAACCAGTATTTGAAATAGAACCTTCATGTATAGACCCGATGTATCATAGTAATGATTTCTAAGGAGTCCTTAATGTCATAAATAAGGTCATGTCTATTGATCAATAAAACAGAAAAATAAAATAGAATAAAATAAAACAAAATAAATGAAATAGTATAGGTTGAGGTGAATTCCTCTGATTGTAGATGTATCGATAAGTATTGTATTAATTATCAACTACAGTTTTGTTGCTCATTTCAAACATTTATTCACATACTTATGAATTATTAGGTGGCTAGCAACAAAGTTGCAGGACAACCTATTGTTATTGTTCGGATGATTATTATTATTATTTTTATTCCGCCAAGCTTTGTATTCAATTGACCATAACTGCTTAACTGTTTTTGCAAAGCTCTTAAAATCAGGTATGCTGGTACAGCCTATTGCTGTGCTACATCTCATGCAAAATTGAACTCATAGGTCACATGTTCTGGCAGCCATATTGCTTTTTGCGACAAATTTCGACAAACGCTTAAAAATCTTTAGCTCTGGAACTGCTTATGTTACAACATTGAAACTCGCTGTGCTTAGTGCTACTATCACCTGAAATTGCTATTGCTCAAGAGAAGTGCCTTACTCACATGATGTGGCAGCCATCTTACATTTTGTGAAAATATTCAAACATCTTCTTCTCCTAAACCGCTTAGTGCAATGACGCGCAATTTTGCACATATGCTCCTTGCAAGGTCCTCTACCAAGTTTGTTCAAACTGCGATTTTTCCATAATCAACATGGCTGCTGTGAGACATTAACCTTTTATCGCCATTTAATTGCGTAATTTTGCACTTTATACATTAGTTTTACAATATTTAACAATATTACAGTGTAATAGACACATGATTACACATAGTCATAACCCGTAAAGACAATATTGCAGGTAAAATTCGCATTGCGCAATCACCTTCGTGAAATAAAACATTTTCAAATTTTCATGAAACTTCTGCAAATTGTAGAGGTCTATAGTGAGCATTTGTATGTGCAATTTAAAAGCCATACATTGCATAGCTTGGCAGCCATTTTGTTTCGTATGAGCCATTTTTAAAAACTATAAAAATCTTCTCCGAAACCGCTTATGGGACAGACTTTAATTTTGTTTATAGAGTTATCTTATGACTAACATTCAGATTTGTTCAAGAGAAGTTGATACGTCATGTGGTTTGGCAGCCATTTTGAATTGTTCAAAATTGCTTAACGATATATTTAAATTAATAATAAAACAAAAACCGTTTTACAAAAATGCTTTATTTTTGCCATGTTTATTGACATCTATAGTGAGCACTACTGTGTGTAATATGGAGGCTGTATATCTTACGATCAGGCAGCCATTTTGGTTTACGCGAAAAAAGTCTATTTTCTCTGCAACAGCTTATGTAAGAACTGTGAAATTTGCTGTACAGTGTTATATTGTGAATTAGATTCATAATTGCACATTAGGAGAGAATCAGTCACATGATGCGGCAGCAATATCGGTTTTATGTTTATCGTAATTATTTGTAATTCAATACTTCCTCTTTTGAGTCAATTGCTCACAAAACACAAATTACTTATGCTAAACTCTTGAAATCAGGTATGCTGGTACAGCCTATTGCAGTGCTACATCTCATGCAATATTGAACTCATAGGTCATAAGGTTACGCAGCCATATTGTTTTTTGCAACAAATTTCGATAACTGCTTAATAATCTTTAGCTCTGGAACTGCTTATGTTGCAACTTTGAAACTTGCTGTGCTTAGTGATGCTATGACCTAGATTTTCCATTGCTCAACACAAGTGACTTGGTCACATGATGTAGCAACCATCTTGCATTTTGCGAAAATCTTTAAACATCTTCTTCTCTTAAACCGCTTAGTGCAATAAAGCGCAATTTTGTACGTATGCTCCTTGCAAGGTCCTCTACCAAGATTGTTAAAATTGCGATTTTTCCATAATCAACACGGCTGCTGTGAGACATTAACCTTTTTATCGCCATTTAATTACGTAATTTTGCACTATATACATTAGCTTTACAATATTTAACAATATTACAGTGTAATAGACACACGATTACACAGTCATAACCCTTAAAGACAATATTGCAGTTAAAAGTCGCATTGCGCAGTCGCCTTCGTGAAATAAAACATTTGTAAATTTTCATGAAACTTCTGCAAATTGTAGAGGTCTATAGTGAGCATTAGTATGTGCAATTTTAAAGCCATACAGTGCATAGCTTGGCAGCCATTTTGTTTCGTATGCGCCATTTTTAAAAACTATAAAAATCTTCTTCTCCGAAACCGCTTATGGGACAGACTTGAAATTTTGTTTATAGAGTTATCTTATGACTAACATTCAGATTTGTTCAAGAGAAGTTGATAGGTCATGTGGTTTGGCAGCCATTTTGAATTGTTCAAAATTGCTTAACAATATATTTAAATTCATAATAAAACAAAAACCGTTTTACAAAAATGCTTTATTTTTGCCATGTTTATTGACATCTATAGTGAGCACTATTGTGCATAATATAGAGGCTGTATATCTTACGATCGGGCAGCCATCTTGGTTTACGCGAATATTTTGAAAGTCTATTTTCTCTGCAACCGCTTATGTAAGAACTGTGAAATTTGCTGTACAGTCTTATATTGTGACCTAGAGTCACAGTTGTTCATGTTGAAGGAATTAGTCACAAGCTGTGGCAGCCATATTGGTTTACGCAAACATCTTGAAACTGTGTTTTCTTTCCAACCGCTTATGTTAAAACTGTGAAATTTGCTGTATAACCATATATTGTCACCTAGAAATACATTTGTTCATGTTGAAAGTATAGGTCATATGGTGTAGCAGCCATTTTAAAAAACGCAAACATTTCAAAAATGTGTTTTTTTTCCTAATGCTTATGTTAGAACTGTAAACAGTTGTTATATAGCTTTATTTTGTGACATAACTACTTATATGGCATTGCAAAAATAATGTGCTGGCCACCTCTATTGCTGCTTGCAGCTATATTTATGTTTATTTCTATTTCATTATTTATTCCCTTATTCTTTTTTATATAATAGGCTAACATTGCATATAATGATATAACATACTTAGTTTGAAGTTTGGATTCTGGCTTCATTTATATTTGTTTCTTTAATAATAGCACTTTTTTTTGTCCCATATATGTTTCATCTGTTGGGGGTTTAATTAATATATCCTTGTAATTTTTTTATCAAATTTAATTTTGGGTATAGTTTCTCTTGTGTTTAGAATCCCTTTGAATGTGCTTGTGTTTTTGTTTGCTCTTAGTAGTATGTAATATATCTCTGCAGCTTGTACATATATGTTTTTTTACTTGTGTCAGATGTTTTTAATAAGTTTTGATTACAGGCTAATCAGGTCCCTTTAAATATGGAGCCTGAGCAGTATCACATGTCCTATGATTAAGTGCCTGATGTGGCACGAAACTAGTCAGGAGTTTCCTGATATGTATCTGTATTTTAAAAGTCAATAAAGTTTTCACTTTTTCCAGCCTTTTATCTGGTGCTTTTTGTAGTGCGGCTGCATCTTTTTGTCTTTTGATGCTTTTTGGCTGACTTATTTGGCCACTGCAGCTTGCACCCCCTCCAGCATTAGCCCAGTGGTTTGTTCCAGTTCCTCATTCCATTTGCAAGGAGCATTCAGGGAGCTGCAGCTGCAAGACCTGTTTGTTTTTTATAAACACAGCCTTTTCTCATTAAACATCTCCCTTGTTTATTAACCATTTTACTTCCTCCCTAGAGAGCATATTAGCTGAACCTGAAAGTATCACCCAACTTTTCTTAAAGCATCACTCATTCTCCTAAATGTTACATTATTGAATTCTCATTCCCATGGGGAATACTATTCATATTGTTGCTTTCCAAATATAGGTTTATTTTGTATTTTATTTTTTGTTATTTTGATAATTTTATGTAATTTATTTATTTCACTAATTTATTTTATTGGTTTTATTAACTTATTTTTTATTGTTATTTACATCCTACCTCTACAATAATATTCTACTTATGTTAATACACCTTTTGTATATTTCACTAAATATTATTCCTACTTTGTTTTTATTTACGTTATTCTTATTACCATTTTTTTTTCATTTATTCACAATAATTAATTAGTTCAAATCTAGAGTTTAGATCTATTGCTGTTTGTGTCTATAGCCTAAACATCCAATAAATTACTCTTATCCCTAGTAGACTCTTGTCCTCTTTTGTCTACTCTGACATTTTCTATCACATTCTGTGTTCACTTTCCTATCATGGACTGTGATAAAATGTTAAGCCACTGGGGACAAGTTTCCTGCTTCCTACTGCTATCTCTATGCTCTGCTGTTACGCTGGAGAGTTGCTCCCTAATTCTTATCCTAACCTCTCTTGTCATTTTTTTTTCAATGTACAGCAGATGGCAGTGTGTGCAAGTTGTTAAATTTATTACATATGCTGATCAGCGGTTTACACAGGATTTAATATTGAACACCTCTCCAGTCACAAAAGATTGAAAAGTTTCCCCCATTATTAAACAATTATATGCTTTACATCCAGCAATACCCCATATTGATTGGGCACTACAGTTAGGATGATGAACAAGCCTTGCACTTGTACAATTGTCTGCATGAGAACAGGGGGCATGGCTGAACTAGCAATTGCTTGTGCAGTGCTAACTGTGAGCAGAGGATGCTGCCCACTCACCGTAATGCGTCCAGCAGGCGATAAATGGAGCCCTTTGTGTTTAATGTCCATTTAAAATCTTTAAAGTCTTGTGTGAAGTTTCACATACTGCTACAATATTCATCAATCATATGTGGAATATCTGAGTTTTTAATCTGAGGTCTCCTTAGGTGGTAACTCTGGATCTTTGTTTTGCACAATTTGCCTTAAGAGTATAAGGTACTATTGTTTCCAAACTGGCACCTTACAAAGGAATTCCTGACCTGTTTGACTGCACATTACTCATCTAAATAGGTAGGTATAATTTGAGATACATTTATGCTGACAACGAAAGGTCAATAGATAGCCTAGAGGAGAGAAAGGAGAGAGGTGATATGATAGAAAGTTTTTTTAAGGAACCTAATGAAACTGATGTTAAATGTATTTTGTACAAAAAGAGCAACACCAGAACAAGGGGTCATGAGGGCCGATTTATCAAGTTCCGTATGGAGCTTGATGCCCCTGTTTCTGCACAAGCCTTCAGGCTCAGCGGAAACAGAAGTTATGAAGCTGCGGTCTGAAGACCTCTGCTCCATAACTTGTCTGCTGCCTCTGAGGCTGCAGTCAGAAATCAACCCGATCCAATACGATCGGGTTGATTGACACCCCCTGCTAGTGGCCAATTGTCCGCGAATCTGCAGGGGGCAGCATTGCACCAGCAGTTCACAAGAACTGCTGGTGCAATCATAAATGCCGACAGCGTATGCTGTCGGTATTTATCGATGTGCAGCAGACATGATACGTTACATCGTATCATGTCCGCTCGCACTATGATAAATCTACCCCATAAACTCAAGTTGAAGGGAAAAGCAGATTCAAGAGTAATTTGCAGAAACACTTTTTCACAGAATGGGTAGTTGAGTCATGGGGGGGTAGTTATCATCGTGTCAACTTTCCTGCCTTTGCCGGCCCAATACGCCCGCCTAAGCTCGCCTACCTTCGCCGCCGCAGACCTGAAAAAATACGCCTAAGTTATCAAATAAAGCTGTCAAAAAGCCGCGGGGCGATGAGCAGCGGACTGTGAGAGTTATAACTCATCCGATCTCGCTGCTCTTCGGCTTTTTCCCAGCTTTATTGCTAGCCTGTCACTAAGCACTCACACTAAACTACACTGTTCTACCCCCTATACCGGCGCCCCCAGAGCCCCCCGCAACTAAATAAAGTTACTAACCCCTAAACCGCCGCTCCTAGACCCTGCCACAAGTCTTATAAATGTATTAACTCCTAAACCGCCGCTCCTAGACCCCGCCGCAAGTCTTATAAATGTATTAACCCCTAAACCGCCGCTCCCGGACACCGCTGCCACCTACATTATACCTAGTAACCCCTATCCTGCCCCCCCTATACCGTCGCCCTCTATAATAAAGTTATTAACCCCTATCCTGCTGATCCCGCACCTCGCCGCAAATAAATAAATAGTTTAACCCCTAAACCGCCGCTCCCTGAACCCGCCGCAACCTATAATAAATTTATTAACCCCTATCCTGCCCCCCACTACACCGCCGCCACTGTAATAAAATTATTAACCCCTAAACCTAAGTCTAACACTAACCCTAACACCCCCCTAACTTAAATATTAATTAAATAAATCTAAATAATATTTATATTATTAACTAAGTTAATCCTATTTAAAACTAACTAAACTAACACTACACTATCATTAAATTAATTAAATAAATTACCTACAAATAACTACAATTACATAAACTAACTAAAGTACAAAAAATAAAAAAGCTAAGTTACAAAAAATAAAAAAAATAGGTTACAAACAATTAAGGTAGGAAAAATCTGATTGAATCAGCGAATCAGATTCAAGTTCAATCCGATTGGCTTATCCAGTCAGCCAATCAGATTGAGCTTGCATTCTATTGGCTGATCGGAACAGCCAATAGAATGCGAGCTCAATCTGATTGGCTGACTGGATCAGCCAATCGGATTGAACTTGAATCTGATTGGCTGATTCAATCAGCCAATCAGATTTTTCCTACCTTAATTCCGATTGGCTGATAGAATCCTATCAGCCAATCGGAATTGAAGGGACGCCATCTTGGATGACGTCCCTTAAAGGAGCCTTCATTCGTCGGTAGTCCGTCGGGAAAGAAGGATGTTCCGCGTCGGCAGGATGAAGATTCAAGACCCGGCTTCGAAGATGACCTCGCCCGGATAGAAGACTTCTTCAGCGCCTCTTGGAAGATGACCTCGCCCGGATGGAAGATTTCTTCAGCGCCCCTTGGATGATCACTTCTGCCGTTCCGGATGTCCTCTTCGGTTCCATCGCTGCTCGGTTGAGTGAAGACGACTCAAGGTAGGATGATCTTCAGGGGGGTAGTGTTAGGTTTTTTTAAGGGGGGTTTGGGTTAGATTAGGGGTATGTGGGTGGTGGGTTTTAATGTTGGGGGGGTTGTATTTTTCTTTTACAGGCAAAAGAGCTGAACTCTTTGGGGCATGCCCCCACAAAAGGCCCTTTTAAGGGCTGGTAAGGTAAAAGAGCTTTGAACTTTTTTAATTTAGAATAGGGTAGGGCATTTTTTTTATTTTGGGGGGGTTTGTTATTTTATTAGGGGGCTTAGATTAGGTGTAAGTAGCTTAAAATTGTTGTAATATTTTTAAAATGTTTGTAACCTATTTTTTTTATTTTTGTAACTTAGCTTTTTTATTTTTTGTACTTTAGTTAGTTTATGTAATTGTATTTAATTGTAGTCATTTGTAGGTAATTTATTTAATTAATTTAATGATAGTGTAGTGTTAGGTTTAATTGTAACTTAGGTTAGGATTTATTTTACAGGTAATTTTGTATTTCTTTTAGCTAGGTAGTTATTAAATAGCTAATAACTATTTAATAACTATTCTAACTAGCTAAAATAAATACAGTTACCTGTAAAATAAATATAAATCCTAAAATAGCTATAATGTAATTATTAATTACATTGTAGCTATCTTAGGGTTTATTTTACAGGTACGTATTTAGTTTTAAATAGGATTAACTTAGTTCATAATATAAATATTATTTAGATTTATTTAATTAATATTTAAGTTAGGGGGTGTTAGGGTTAGTGTTAGACTTAGGTTTAGGTGTTAATACATTTATTACAGTGGCGGCGGTGTAGTGGGGGGCAGGATAGGGGTTAATAAATGTATTATAGGTGGCGACGGTGTAGGGGGGGCAGATTAGGTGTTAATAAATTTAATATAGGTTGCGGCAGGGTCAGGGAGCGGAGGTTTAGGGGTTAATACATATATTATAGTTATGGTGGGCTCTGGGAGCGGCGGTTTAGGGGTTAATATGTATAGAGTAGCTTGCGGTGGGCTCCGAGAGCGGCAGTTTAGGGGGTAATAACTTTATTTAGTTGCGGCGGTGTAGGGGGGACAGATTAGTGGTGTTTAGACTCGGGGTACATGTTAGGGTGTTAGGTGCAGACATCTCCCATAGAAATCAATGGGATGTCTGTCAGCAGCGAACTTGTACTTTCGCTATGGTCAGACTCCCATTGACTCCTATGGGATCCGCCGCCTCCAGGGTGGCGGTTTGAAAACCAGGTACGCTGGGCCGTAAAAGTGCCGAGCGTACCTGCTAGTTTTTTGATAACTATCAAAAGTAGTCAGATTGTGCCGTACTTGTGTGCGGAAAATCTGGAGTGACGTAAGAATCGATCTGTGTCGGACTGAGTCCGGCGGATCGAAGATTACGTCACAAAATTCTACTTTTGCCGGTCTTTGGCCTTTGATAACTAAGGCGAATCAGCCTCGCCACAAATACGCTGCGGAATTCCAGCGTATTTGAGGTTGACAGCTTGATAACTACCCCCATGGACAGAGGTTATTTTACCATTAGGCCAAATAGGCAATCGCCTAAGGCCTCACTAATGATGGGGCCTTGAACATTGGCATAGGAACATATGCACTTTTTTCTCAGATCAAACAGGTTTTAGCGGCATAGAAGCCCAGCCACTGGCTTCCTACAAGCACAGTCAAATCATCTTATATTCATAGGCGTGATAAGTGGAGGCAACAGAAGTGTACAGGCCCTGTGTTCAATGAGTGCCTAGTCTGCTTAGTGCTCCACATCTGTTTAGCAAAATTGTGTGGTGAAAGAACTGCAGACAGTAGCGGGGCAATATAGGCTCTTTCTTCTACTTCAGCTTGCATGTATAGTCACAGACTTGGCTTTATCTGCCTGGCTGATATGTTTGGTAGTAAAGCTCAGTACTTTTTTTGCCATACAGCTTTCCCCTGCAGCAAAAATGCACTGAACTAGAGGGCGGTGTGACAGTTGCTCCCTCCTCAGTCAGTTAATTTAGATTAGCTGCCGACGGTCCTGTGTGATTCTGTGAGCTCGTCCCCTGCTTGACAGCCACACTGTGAGCATTTGCAGGCTGTGTTTGTATATATTAACCTCTTAGATACCAGAAAACACTGTGAAGCAATTGCATTTGCTGCTTGTGATGGCAAACACAAGCAGTGTGTATGTCAGATTATAGCATTTTATAGCTATAGCTTACATTGAAATGCTATTTTAAACAATATTGATTTATGACTTTCCCTGTATTTTATATACATTTTTAAAGGGGACAAACTAATTTCACTGTTACGACCTAGATCCCTAATCTGCCATCCCGACACCGCCGCCACCTACATTATACTTATTAACCCCTAATCTGCCACCCCAACACCGCCACCACCTATATTATACTTATTAACCCCTAATCTGCTGCCCGACACCGCCGCCACCTACATAAATGTATTAACCCCTATCCTGGCGCTCCCGGAACCCACCACAACTAAATAAAGTTATTAACCCCTCGCTAACTTTATATTAAATATTAACTCATCCCTATCTTATAATAAATTAAAACTTACCTTTAGATTTAAATTAAACTATATTAAACTATTAATTAATCTACCCTAACTGTTATACTAAAATTACATTAAACTATATTAAACTAATAATTAATCTACCCTAACTATTATACTAATATTACAATAAACTATATTAAACTGATAATTATCCAACCCTAACTATTATACTAAAATTACATTAAACTAAAAATTAAATTAAATATATTATATAGTTAAAAATCTAGCCCTACTCAAATAATTTAAATCTGCTATTAAAAATTACAAAGTTACAAAAAAAATAAACACTAAGTTACACAAAATAAAACTAAATTATCAAATATTTAAACTCATTACACCTAATCTAAGAGCCCTATGAAAATAAAAAAGCCCCCCCCCCCAAATAAAAAAACACTAACCTAACACTAACCCCCTGGATGGACTTCCTGTGGGAGGAGCACGCCAAAGCTACACGCACTCTACCAGCTCTGTGAGAAGGAGCCGTTATTTCCAACACCCCACTAAGCGAAAACTCCTATTGCAGGGGAAGAGAGCCCTGCCTGGGGAGGATGTACCATCTACAGAAGGAAGTCCCGCATAGCCAACACAGGCCGGATGGTACTGGTCACGAGACACAGTCTGCAGGCGGAACACTACAGTGCATCCAACGGAGAGTCGGACATCTGTCAAAGAGTTAACGCCACATTTACAGGCAGACTTGACAGAGGCAGAAACAGCCGCAAGAAAACTCAGCTGTTCCCCCCACCCGGAGACAGATGGGAGGTGCCACGTATGGACTCGAGGGTAGGAAGGAGCAGTATCTGAGGAGGTCGTGGTCTTGCTTCAGGAACCGCAAGTACGGTAAACAATTACGGGGTGCAAAGAAAAAAAAAGAAACAATTTGTGTATTAAGCCGCAGCTGGTGTCCGTAGGAGGATAACTTTTGTCTCTTGTTTTGAGGGTATCTAATACAAAAATGTTTTGGTCAAAATGTTGGCTTAAAGGAAAAGGGGACGCCCACGCTCACTAAGGCAAAATATGATTTAAGCTTGGTACTTTATCTGTAATTCCCCTGGGAGGAGAAAAAACCCTTTTCACATATATTTAGCTGGCGTTGTAGCCACAAAGAGTCAGTGTACGGTCTGACAATAACACTCTGTAAAAAAAAGACTCACATAAAAAAACCACTGAAAGGGTGCAAGCTGGACATACCAACATAATACAAGGGAGCAGATTTGTTTTTTTGTTTTTGTTTTTTTGGTTTGACGCCCTGCAAAAGGGAAGAGGGAACAAAGAGTGATGGTTTGGCTTTGTGCCCTGTGTGAGATACCATCTTTTAATGCCTAGGCAATAACATCACAGGTGAAAAGACTTCACAGCTGGCTGGCAGGCATAATTCAGCAAAGAGGAAAAGCAGGGCTTTGACAAGGCAAAATCCAAGGTCATATTAAAGGAGTACTGTGTTTTGCTCTCCTCTCCTTCTCCTTTTTTTCTCCCTTATTTTTTTTCTTTCCTTTTTGTGCTGGGAATTAGCCAAGTCAAAACAAAAGATAAGTTGGCTACACACTATAAGTAACTGGTCTGTCTAGGAACGCAATGAGATTTGCCACATTGATGATCAAGTGTAGAGCATCTATAGTTTAAGTCAAACTTTTTTTTTTTGTATTCATGTGTTTAGTCTGTTATCAAACTTAATAGATTGCTGGACGCCTAAAAAAAAAAGAATTTCTTTATACACTCAACTATATTAGAAGTGTTGTAAGGGGTTAATTGGGCCCCAATCTGAAGAGAGAAATGTTTTTGTATATAAAAGGAGTTCAATTTGAGTAATATGGTTAAAGCAGTCTTGGCATAATGTTGATATAATGGCAGCATAAGTCCAGCAAATATTTAGAGAATAAGCAACATTTATAGTTTAGAAAATATTCTAAGAAATTGTTCAGATAAATGTAACTGCTCCCAGTTTACAGGTTAGGGGAGGCGGTTGAATAATGCTACATTAGGGTCGTGCAAACTCATGTGTTATGTTTTTTGTTAAGTTTAACAGATTGCTGGACAATTGAATGCAGAAGTTCTTTATATATTCAATGATGCTGGAAGGGTTGTAAGGGGTTAATTAAGAAACTGTTTAGATAACTGTAGCTGTTCCAACATATAGATTAGAGGAGGGGGTATAACAACGTTACTTGAGGACTGTGCTAATTAAGGATAATTGCTATTTAGATAGTTGGTAATAATAATAATCTACTCAAAGGAGGAATCGCTTCTCTTTGTTTGGAGTTATAGCAAAAAAACAACAACAAAAAAAACCAATTATGTTGTAACTGAAAATGTCAGCGAGTGTGGATACATGGCGCTGTCTCCATGGGTATTAGGTCAAAGAATTTTTATGAACACAGTTAGTGTACTTACTTTATAAGCCAAAAAAGGGTAACTATTATTTAAAGCACAAGAAATGACGTCATAAATTGACATCACACAATTTAAGTGAGAAGGTTCAAAATATTATAACAGAGTAGAGTTAATCAACATTCAAAGTTTATCAGACAATTGGCATCCGTAGATTCCTAGGTTGAAGAACGAGTTTGGGGGTCCTGATTAGAGGATTAACTGCATTATTCTTTGTTTATTGGGTCTATATGCTAACTTGGGTTAGGGGGAACACATTAGGGGTATATGACACGTGAACTGGCGCACACAACCACAGGTAGGAGTAACTATCTCACCTACAATTTATACTATACACGAGTTATATCACTTTTGGACATTGTCCATTATAATTTGTAGAGCACTTTTTTGGGCTAGGCCCTTATTTAATGGGCTTATTGTACTCAGAGCACTATTAGGTTAAAATTGAACTGCAATAGCAGTCATTCCTTTTTTTCTTTTTTCTTTTTTTTTTTTTCTTTCTTCGTCTCATCTCACTAAAAACTGTTTTCAATATCTGGTAAAGTAAGATAGACCAGAATTGTTTTTTGTTAATAAACACTCTTGCACTTAGTCACAGATATGGAAAAATATATACCCAATCTCAAGACAAGGTCCCCAGCTATGCCAATAAAGAGGGATAAGAAACAAAGGCAGTGCAAGAGACAGGATCATAAGGAATAATGGAGGCCCCCATAAATATTACAGAAAAGCAATTATCGAATAATCAATTAGCAGAGTTAATACTACCTCAATTTGACTCTATTAAAAAAGAGATTGTCACTGTCAGCAGAAATTAGGTCTTTCTCTAACAGAATATCTGAGGTGGAGGAAAGAGTTTCTGATCTTGAGGATAGATTTAATTCCCATGAAGTAAATTGGTTAAATTATGAGGATAAGATTAAATTGATGCAATTGAAAATTGATGATTTAGAGGACAGATCCCGAAGGAATAATATACGTATAGTGGGATTACCCGAAAATTCGGAATTTGAGGATCTATTGCTATTTGGATCAGTCACGTTACCATCTCTACTAGGGATTCAGATAACCTCAGAAAAAATTAAAGTAGTTAGGGCACATAGAATCGGAAGTATTAAAAAATATGCAGGTGGGTGTATACGCCCAAGAATGGTTTTGATAAAGTATTTGGATTTTCAGGACAAAGTGATCATAATGAGACAGTACAGGAAAAACAAGGTGTTCAAGATAGGTAATAAGCAGGTATTTTTATTCCAAGACTTCTCTGTGGAAACATCTTCCAAAAGAAAGATGATGGCACCTTTCTGCACGAATTTGATAAAAGCTGGAATAAAGACAACAATGAGATATCCCGCGAAAATTATAATTATAAATTCAGAAGGTGACAATATCTCTCTAAATTCAGCTGCAGAAGCCAGAAAATATTGCACAGAGAAAGGTATAGAGGTGACTAAGGACACACGGTAGAAAGAGAGGTTTCACCAGTGTTACAATACATTTCTGAATGTACCAAGTATGTATACTTATAGATATGCGTTTTGTTTTTATTTTTTCAATATTAATTTTTTTTATTTAAAAAAAAAAAAAAAAAAAATCTTCTCTCTCTCCCTTTCCTCCCTCCCCTTCCCCTCTGCGGCGACCGTGGGCCTACCCTCCTTAGTAGGTAGAATAGTAGGAAGGAAAAGTTTTAATAAACCTATTTTAAGTATTAAATGTTGAACTGTGCCTCATGGAATGTAGGAGCGATTACCTCCCCCAATAAAATAAAAAATATTTTTAAATTTCTTAAACGACATCACCCGGATATTATTTTTTTACAAGAGTTGCATTTAAAGGGTACAGAGATAGTAAAATGAAAGGTTAATTGGATCTCGGAAATACTCGTGACCCCTTGCAATAGCAGGAAATGTGGTGTGGCTATTCTGTTCAATAAGAAATTAGATTACAAAATTAACAAGCTGGAGCTAGATCCCACAGGGAGATTCGTAATTGTGCAAGTAGAAATTGAGCATAGATTGTGTTCACTCTGTAATATATACAGACCTAATGGATTAGATAGAGATCTCTGGGCAAAAATGACGAATAAGCTGATACCTTATCTGGGGCAGAACATAATCTTGGCTGGGGATTTAAATGCAACAATGCAACTGCATTTAGATAGGTTTCACTTTAAAGGTAATAGACAGCATCTGAGAGTTGTAAAAATTTTAAGAGAATTTGCAAAAAAACTCAAGTTAAAAGATATATGGCGGTTACAACACCCTGACGAACGCAATTTCTCTTGCGAATCAAAAGGTTACAAAAAATTTTCACGTATAGACATGTTCCTGGTTGAGGAAAATATACTCTCTTGTGATCTAGCGTCACAAGTATCAGAAATATTAATCTCTGACCACGCAATTATTACGCTAAGAGTAGATGGTAGGGTAAACAAAAACACTGGTAATATGAGCTCATTTTTTTTTACCCAAATACATGATATTTGATGTGAAATTTTACAACTGGCTTTCTGAGAGATGGAAAGAATACTATAAGCTTAACAAGGCATACATACCAAAAATAGAAATATTTTGGCAAGCAGGGAAGGCGGTCCTAAGAGGGGAGATTAAAGCATATATGATAAAAAGAAAACGTAAGTGGAAGCACAGAGATATACAATTAGCCAATCAGCTTAAATTTTTTTACGGTAAATATATAAGTAATCCTACGGCAGATACATGGAAGAAGTATATTTAAGCGAAAAACGAGAGGGAGATGTATTTGAAAGAATCTTGGGCATGAGAATACATGAAGACTAGAGCATATTGCCAGGGGTATCAGGGAGTTTAGCAAAGATTATTAAATTTAGGAAAAAAAGTAATATAATTCCCATAATCAAGGAAGGTACTAAAGTACATACAAAACCATCTGAAATACGGGAGGATTTTTTCAGGTTCTATCAAAAATTGTATTCTAGAGAGGAAATTAATGAGAATGAGAAATCTAAATTTTGGGAAAAAATTTAAATTCCAAGAATATCTAGAGAAGCACTTCAACTAATTAACCAAGAAATCACAGAAGAAGTTAAGAACATGATAGAAAAAACCAAAGCAAATAAAGCTCCAGGGCCAGATGGCCTCCCAGCGGAATTTTATAAAATAATAAAGGAGGAGGTAACGGGTACATTGACTAGGTTGTACAACAGTTATTACTTGCAAGGTAAACTAAATTCACCATATTTTACAGACTCAATAGTATCCCTAATTTACAAAAAAGGTAAAACCACGGAAGATATGGGGTCATACCGCCCCATCTCACTTCTGAATCAGGATTACAAAATTTTCACATCAATTCTAGCTGACAGATTAAAAAGAGCAATGGGGGACCTGATACACACGGACCAAACAGGTTTCATCCCCGGAAGGAATCCGGTGCGCAACATGCGAAGGGTACTAGTTATGTTAGACCATTATTATAATAGGAGTCTAGACTCTAATAAAGATACTGTAAAGGACTTAGCTTTATTACCAATTGATGCAGAAAAAGCATTCAACGCAATTGTATGGGACCATCTATTCACTGCTCTTGATAAATTTGGTATAGAATGGAATCTAGTAAACATAATAAATAAGATATCTAGTATTCCTAGATCTCAACTTTTAGTAAATGAGGAACTATCAAAATATATTACACTACATAGAGGGACGAGGCAAGGTTGCCCACTATCGCCATTGTTATTCGACATTGCTCTTGAACCATTGGCAGTCTTGTTAAGACAGGAAATGCAAGGGATTCCGCTGGGAGGCCAGAGGGTAATCATTTCACTTTATGCTGATGATATTGCTTTATTCTTACAAGATACCAGTATAAGTATTCCTAAATGTTTAGAAATCATTAAGGGTTTTAGTCAATTTTCGGGATATAAAATGAACTCTAAGAAATCGGAGTTACTCTGGATTAAGAAAACAAATAGAAGCTATACCCATCATATATTTAGAGAAGTGAACTATAATAACTATTTAGGTATCAAAATAAGCAAAAATCCAAAGGAGTGGTATCACTTAAATTATAGTGAATGTTTTAATAATATACAGGAGAGACTAGAAAGATGGAATATATACTATTTGTCTTTGTCAGCAAAAATTATGCTGATAAAGACAATAGTGTTTCCGCAATTATTGTTTCTGATGCAGAATTTACCATTATTTATCTCCAAACAGGATATGGGTAGATATAAAAAGGCATGTAATAGCTTCATTTAGGGAAAGAAGAGACCCAGAATAGCTAGGGAGAAACTCACACAAGGCAAAAAATATGGAGGCCTCTCATTGCCCAGTATTAGTCAGTATAATATCGCTGCACTTATTAAATTTGGCATAGACTGGACTTTGGAGGCAAATCATGTTACTTATTACGGAATAGAGTCTGCATTAATAGCCCCATTTGAACTTAAAGGGACACTGTACACAAAATTTTTCTTTCGTGATTCAGATTGAGCATGAAATTTTATGTAACTTTCTAATTTACTCCTTTTATCAAATTTTCTTCATTCTCTTGGTATCTTTATTTGAAATGCAAGAATGTAAGTTTAGATGCCGGCCCATTTTTGGTGAACAACCTGCGTTGTCCTTGCTGATTGGTGGATAAATCCATCCACCAATTAAAAAGTGCTGTCCAGAGTACTGAAACCAAAAAAAAGCTTAGATGCCTTCTTTTTCAAATAATGATAGCAAGAGAACAAAGAAAAATTGATAATAAGAGTAAATTAGAAAGTTGCTTAAAATTGCATGTTCTTTCTGAATTACAAAAGAAAAAAATTGGGTACAGTGTCCCTTTAAGGCAATTTTGCATCACCCTTACCGCAGATTACCAAGTAATATAAGTAATTTACTTACGTTTTCTAATATTGTGCAGGCTTGGCAAAAATATTGTGCTCTCAGAGGTCAAGACTTTCAATTATCAAAATATTTGCCTATTATAGGGACCCCAGATTTTATATCAGGATTACATAACGCGGTATTTAAAACTTGGAGGCAAAGAGGGATAGTATATTTCTCCCAGATAATGCAATTGGATAGGGGGATAATACAAACTTTTGAGGATGTAGCAAGGAATTTCCATCTACCGGCAAGAGCTTTCTCTCAGAAATGTTACAGAATCACAGAATGGTCTGGGATCCAGGAATTGAGTCTGGGTTAAAACTGTATAAGGCGGGGAAACATGCACTATCCTATTGGTATCAAGAAATACAGGCGGTGTCCGGGGAAAATCATCTGAACAAGATGAAAGAGAAATTGTCAAGAAACTTTGGATTAATACAAAAAGGAGGGAATTATACAGAGTTTTGAATGAGCCAGGGAAGCAACATTATTAGTGAGCTGGAGAGAATCCCAGTTTAAACTGATGAACAATTTTTATCTTACATCCTACAGAATAGCCAAATGGGGGCAGGGAGGGCAAAATGAGAACTGTCCAAAATGTAGTCAAGCGAAGGCTGGTTTGAAACATTGCCTTTGGGAATGTCCAAAGATCAGACAATTTTGGGACAAAGTGCAATATTGGTTAAATAGATTTTTGCAGGAGACAGCTGAGATTCTTCCAAGTAATGTATTTTTTTTGAGAAAAGATCCCAGACAAATAGGTGATAGAGTACTCATAAATATGGCCATTCTGGCTGCACGCAACTTAATTTTTCGGAAATGGAGATCCCCTGACCCTCCTAGGCTGGTAGAGTTTATAAGCAACATGAAACAACAGATGATAATAGAAAGACAAGGCTTAACGCGTGCTTCAGAAAAACAGTTTAGATTGTTTTTCGATAAGTGGAAGAATACAATCTTGTCATGGCCTTGTGACACACAGATGCAGTTTATTACTCCTTTAAGGAGCACGCTCTTTCTGACCATGCTGATTGTAGAGGAGGTATTGCCCCATCGTTGGCTATAAAAGTGAAAGGAGGAAGATAGCGGTTTGTCACGGTTGTTTCCCTTTTGTTTTGTCCCTTTTTTTTTTTTTTTTGAGGCTTAGGAACTTATGATAGGTGTTTAGTGCCCCTTTTAAAGAGCACTTTGTATAGATACCGAGATTTATTTATTGTTAGTAGGTTTTTGTTAATTAGGAGATTATGTGGAAAAATAGAATCCATTGTTTATGACAATTTGAGTAGAAAAACTCTTTTTGTATGTTTACATATATTACAAACCATGTGCAAAGGTGTTGCAACTGTGCTGTTCTGTGAATGTATTTGAAAATTGTATATGGTATGTTAATTTCTTTCTTGTTATTCCTTTGTTATCTGCTCATAAACTGGTATAATTTTTTTTTTGCTGGATTCTTAATAAAAGTGATTGAAAAAAAAACCTAACACTAACCACCAAAGATTCACTTACAGTTTCTGAAGAGTCAACATCCATCCTCAACAAAGCAGCAGAAGTCCTCAGCGAAGCCGGCAGAAGTCTTCATCCAAGCAGGCCGAAGTCCTCATCGAAGCCGGCAGAAGTCTTCATCCAGACGACATCTTCTATCTTCATCCATCCGGCACGGAGTGGCTCCATCTTCAAGACATCCGGCGAGGTGCATCCTCGTCTTCCGACGTATTCTTCAACAATGAATGTTCCTTTAAATGACGTCATCCAAGATGGCGTCCCTTAGATTCCGATTGGCTGATATATTTCAATCAGCCAATAGAATGCAAGCTCAATCCTATTGGCTGATTGGATCAGCCAATAGGATGAAAGCTCAATCCTATTGGCTGATTGCAACAGCCAATAGGATTTTTTCAACCTTAATTCCGATTGGCTGATAGAAATCTATTTTGTTTAGGCGGAAGTGTTTAACAGCCAGGCGTTTGTCTCATGATTGGAGTTAGTATCTGGCAATACATGGAGTGCAGAATTATTAGGCAAGTTGTATTTTTGAGGATTAATTTTATTATTGAACAACAACCATGTTCTCAATGAACCCAAAAAACTCCTTAATATCAAAGCTGAATATTTTTGGAAGTAGTTTTTAGTTTGTTTTTAGTTTTAGCTATTTTAGGGGGATATCTGTGTGTGCCGGTGACTATTACTGTGCATAATTATTAGGCAACTTAACAAAAAACAAATATATACCCATTTCAATTATTTATTTTTACCAGTGAAACCAATATAACATCTCAACATTCACAAATATACATTTCTGACATTCAAAAACAAAACAAAAACAAATCAGTAACCAATATAGCCACCTTTCTTTGCAAGGACACTCAAAAGCCTGCCATCCATGGATTCTGTCAGTGTTTTGATCTGTTCACCATCAACATTGCGTGCAGCAGCAACCACAGCCTCCCAGACACTGTTCAGAAAGGTGTACTGTTTTCCCTCCTTGTAAATCTCACATTTGATGATGGACCACAGGTTCTCAATGGGGTTCAGATCAGGTGAACAAGGAGGCCATGTCATTAGATTTTCTTCTTTTATACCCTTTCTTGCCAGCCATGCTGTGGAGTACTTGGACGCGTGTGATGGAGCATTGTCCTGCATGAAAATCATGTTTTTCTTGAAGGATGCAGACTTCTTCCTGTACCACTGCTTGAAGAAGGTGTCTTCCAGAAACTGGCAGTAGGACTGGGAGTTGAGCTTGACTCCATCCTCAACCCGAAAAGGCCCCACAAGCTCATCTTTGATGATACCAGCCCAAACCAGTACTCCACCTCCACCTTGCTGGCGTCTGAGTCGGACTGGAGCTCTCTGCCCTTTACCAATCCAGCCACGGGCCCATCCATCTGGCCCATCAAGACTCACTCTCATTTCATCAGTCCATAAAACCTTAGAAAAATCAGTCTTGAGATATTTCTTGGCCCAGTCTTGACGTTTCAGCTTGTGTGTCTTGTTCAGTGGTGGTCGTCTTTCAGCCTTTCTTACCTTGGCCATGTCTCTGAGTATTGCACACCTTGTGCTTTTGGGCACTCCAGTGATGTTGCAGCTCTGAAATATGGCCAAACTGGTGGCAAGTGGCATCTTGGCAGCTGCACGCTTGACTTTTCTCAGTTCATGGGCAGTTATTTTGCGCCTTGGTTTTTCCACACGCTTCTTGCGACCCTGTTGACTATTTTGAATGAAACGGTTGATTGTTCGATGATCATGCTTCAGAAGCTTTGCAATTTTAAGAGTGCTGCATCCCTCTGCAAGATATCTCACTATTTTTGACTTTTCTGAGCCTGTCAAGTCCTTCTTTTGACCCATTTTGCCAAAGGAAAGGAAGTTGCCTAATAATTATGCACACCTGATATAGGGTGTTGATGTCATTAGACCACACCCCTTCTCATTACAGAGATGCACATCACCTAATATGCTTAATTGGTAGTAGGCTTTCGAGCCTATACAGCTTGGAGTAAGACAACATGCATAAAGAGGATGATGTGGTCAAAATACTCATTTGCCTAATAATTCTGCACTCCCTGTATTTTGTCACGCTCATAGACCTTGATCTGATATACCTGAGCATATGTAGAAAAGCTTTGCACTATGTTAGGGATTTTGGGTTATGCTATGCCATCAAATCTTGTTGTATATTTTTAGGGTGTCATAACTTGCCCCTTCGTCATCTCCTTATTATAATTTAAGCCATGCTAGACTTCACCACTTCGTATTGTTTAGTTATCACTTGAGTATTAGAGTTCAAGCATCTTCATGTATTTATCTTTTATATTAAAAGTGCACTTTGCATATCGCTTATTCATGAAACCCTTGTGTCTTTTTCATGTATTCAGAGGAATAGTTTCCACATTAATGTTGTTCATTGCTAGTGATAATCTCATATAATTGTGTCCTTATTGCAGAACACCAAGTGATTTTGAAGGAAGATAAAGTCTTGTACCCTTAAAAAGTAATTGAGGATGATAGTTCATCATGACATCTGATTTTAACATTATGTATAAAAATGGCACAGACGTAATATTTAGTGTAAAAGTTTAATCTACATTATATGATGTTAACCAATTTTATTGGGAATGTATGTGTGATTGCCAGTTTTTAATTTCATGAAAATTTAATGTCAGACCGGAAGCATATCTAGTACTATTTATTAGAGGAAACATTTATAGGATAATGCTTCATTTAGCCCTTTTGGTGATGCTGACTGTAATTCGTGTATCTACACTCTTTTTGGAGAAGAATTGTAGCTGTTCAATGGCAAAAAATTGTATATCATATTTATTATCAGGGTGATAGGTGTTCATATTTCGTGCAACAGGGACAGATCGGTTCCATTTTATGTCACCAATATTTTCTAATACCCTTGTTCTCAGTTCTCTTGAGGTTTCACCTACATAGATCATATGGCACTTGCATTTTGCCATATAAATCACCATGTTGGATCTACAATTTAAGAAGGTTCAGATTTCATATATTTTATTGATGTAAGGTTGTACAAAAAAATTGATTGGTATCATATTTCTGCAGGCTTTACATCTGCCACATTTAAAGAAACATTTAGTCTCTCTAAGTCAAGTTCTATTTCTTGGTGTATTTAAATGAATCCTGATGAGGATATCCTTTAGATTTTGTGATCTTCTATTAGATATCTGTGGATTTTCAGTGATCACATCTGTTAGGTCAGGATCCTCCTGTAAGACATGCCAATGCCTCTTAAGGATTTGGCGAATTTGATTATGATTTTCTTCAAAGGTCCCTATAATCCTAACAGTTTGTTTTTTATAATTTTTATTAGTATTCCAAGTGTCATTCAGGAGTGATTTTCTGTCCAATCCTTTTGCCCGATTATATGCTTTTTTTTAAACATTGATTCGGGTAGCCCATCTCTCTAAAGCTTTTCCTCAGTTCTTGGGGCTCCTTTCAAAGTTTTCCTCTGTACTGCAGTTCCTCTTAGCTCTCAAGTATTGTCCTGTGGGTATCCTAATTTTTTGGCTTTTGGGGTGAAAGTTGTTCCATTGTAGCAAACTATTAGTGGCTGTGCTCTTTCTATATGGTTTTGTATTGAGGGAACCGTCTTTTTCTCTTTGAATCATAAGATCGAGGAATGTGATACATACATTGTCCACTGTGCATGTATATTTCATCCCATGCACATTCTTATTTAGCCACTCCAAGAAATTTGCAAACTCATTATTTGTTCCAGACCACAGAATTAGCACATCATTGATTTAGCAAATGTAGAAGTCAATGTATTGCATATAAGGGTTCTCATCTTCATTTCATATGCTGGTTTGTTCTATCCAGCCTGAGAAGAGGTAAGCGTAAGTTGGTGCACAACATGTGCCCATTGCAGTACCTCTCTTCTTCAAGTATACTTTATTATTAAACATATACTTTATTATTATTAAACAAGAAGTAGTTGTGTGTTAGCACAAATTCCATGTCAATAATGAAATCATCATGTGCACATCCCCTAGGGTGTATTTTTTTTTTGGAAATATTGAACTGCTGTTATTCCCAAATTATGCGAGATATTGGAATACAGACTCTCCACATCTATACTTGCTAATAGTGTGTTCTCGCTAACAGTGATATTTTCCAGCTGAGTAAGGACGTCTTTGGAGTCCTGTACATATGAGATTAGCGTATACACAAAATCCCTTAATTTTTTGTCCAGGAAGGTGCTGACTTTTCTGTCAGTCATCCATCCCGAGAAACGATCGGCCTGCCGGGTGGCTCTGTCTGGCTTTTATGAATTTTTGGTAGACTATAAAATTTTGCTATTCTCTGTGTTTTATTTCTTATGAATAAATATTCATCTTTTGTAATCAGTCTTTCATTAAAGCCTCTATCCAGCATCGATATAAGATTTTTTGTGAATTTTTCTGTTAGATCAGCTGGAATTATTCTGTAGTTTGTTTCATTGCCCAATATATCTTTAGACATTTTCAGGTACTTTTCATTGAACATAATTACAGTGTTCCCACCCTTGTCTGCACTTGTTAGTGTGATGCCAGGGTTGTTTTTAAGTTCATTTAGTGCTAGCCTTTCCTTATACGTGAGGTTCTTTTGAGTTTTATTTATATATGCACAACATATAAACACCTATCACCCTGATAATAAATATGATACACATTTTTTTGCCAATGAACAGCTACAATTAACTCCTTCTCCAAAAAGAGAGTAGATGGATACCCGAATTACAATCAGTGTCATCAAAAGGGCTAAATGAAGCCATATCCTATAAATGCTTTCTCTAATAAATAGTACTAGATATGCTTCCGGTCTAACATTACATTTTCATGAAATTCAAAACAGGCAATCACTCATGCAGTACATTCCCAATAAAATTGGTTAACATCATATAATAGAGAATAAGCTTTTTACACTAAATATTACATGTCTGTCATTTTTAGGCATAAAGTTAAAATCAGATGTCATGAACTATCATCCTCAATGACTTTTTAAGGGTACAAGACTTTATCTTCCTCCTAAATCACTTGGTGTTCTGCATTAAGGATACAATGAAAAGAGATTATCACTAGCAATGAACAATGAAACTATTCCTCTGAATAAATGAAAAAGACACAAGGATTTCATGAATAAGCGATATGCAAAATGTACTTTTAATATAAAAAATAAATGCATGAAGATGCTTGAACTCTAATGCTCAAGTGATAACTAAACAATATAAAAGGGTGAAGTCTAGCACGGCTTAAATGATAATAAGGAGATGACGAAGGGGCATGTTTTGATCCCCTAAAAATATAGAACAAGATTTGATGGCATAGCGTAACCCAAAATCCCTAACATAGTGCAAAGCTTTTCTAAATATGCTCAGGTATATATCGGATCAAGGTCTATGAGCGTGGCAAAATATTGCCTGACACTAACTCCAATAATGAGACGAACGCCTGGTGGTTAAACACTTTTGCCTAAACAAAATAGTTACCATAGCAATGGATTGCTATATTAAGAGACAAACCGGCTGGTCCGCCACTATGCCCTGACAAAGTCACTTATCAATGATGAAACGTGTCGGTGGGCGGGGCTCACAGGGTGTTTGTGTACCACATGAGTGTTGTTAAAATATACTGATGCTTTGTAACCACTTTGCAAATTAATAGACTGTTGAAATACAAGGTGGCATGTGAATAATACGACGCAATTGCGTTTACAATAGTCTATTTAGACTTATAAGATTGAGAGAAACGACTTAACACATTGTGGAATGGTATGATTGCGATATTTAGGGATACTAGCTAGCAATCATCTGACTGTGTTCAATCACAGCAGTACGCAGGCAGGAGGTCGCCTTTGAGCGCATAGGGATTGCATGGATACTGTATAAATGTGTTCCCTAAACCGAATATTGACAGAGTGCTTTCCCTATTTGTGGGTTATTACCCTATATCGCATTTACTTCCACTCCTTGTTGAGCCCCACTAGCCCAAATAGTTTTTAATCTAAAAACTTGAGGCTCAGTTTTGAATCCACTGTGGTGATTGAGACTTTACTCACCACAATTAGAGTCTCCTGTTTTGATTTTTAAATGTATGATTTGTTGCATAGATGTTAAATAAAGTGAAATTATTTTTATTTTTATGTACTGTTCATTTCTAAAGTGTGTAATTCTACACTAGGCTGAAAGCCCCAAATCTTTTTTTGGATCCCTAATCTATGTTGTTTTTGTTTGTTTCTACCCATCATTTTTTGTTTTGTTTCCTGTGTGGGTAATTAGGGGAGGGGTTATTTTTACTTGTTTGGGGCTACCTAGACTACAGGGAGTGCAGAATTATTAGGCAAATAAGTATTTTGACCACATCATCCTCTTTATGCATGTTGTCTTACTCCAAGCTGTATAGGCTCGAAAGCCTACTACCAATTAAGCATATTAGGTGATGTGCATCTCTGTAATGAGAAGGGGTGTGGTCTAATGACATCAACACCATATATCAGGTGTGCATAATTATTAGGCAACTTCCTTTCCTTTGGCAAAATGGGTCAAAAGAAGGACTTGACAGGCTCAGAAAAGACAAAAATAGTGAGATATCTTGCAGAGGGATGCAGCACTCTTAAAATTGCAAAGCTTCTGAAGCGTGATCATCGAACAATCAAGCGTTTCATTCAAAATAGTAAACAGGGTCGCAAGAAGCATGTGGAAAAACCAAGGCGCAAAATAACTGCCCATGAACTGAGAAAAGTCAAGCGTGCAGCTGACAAGATGCCACTTGCCACCAGTTTGGCCATATTTCAGAGCTGCAACATCACTGGAGTGCCCAAAAGCACAAGGTGTGCAATACTCAGAGACATGGCCAAGGTAAGAAAGGCTGAAAGACGACCACCACTGAACAAGACACACAAGCTGAAACGTCAAGACTGGGCCAAGAAATATCTCAAGACTGATTTTTCTAAGGTTTTATGGACTGATGAAATGAGAGTGAGTCTTGATGGGCCAGATGGATGGGCCCGTGGCTGGATTGGTAAAGGGCAGAGAGCTCCAGTCCGACTCAGACGCCAGCAAGGTGGAGGGGGAGTACTGGTTTGGGCTGGTATCATCAAAGATGAGCTTGTGGGGCCTTTTCGGGTTGAGGATGGAGTCAAGCTCAACTCCCAGTCCTACTGCCAGTTTCTGGAAGACACCTTCTTCAAGCAGTGGTACAGGAAGAAGTCTGCATCCTTCAAGAAAAACATGATTTTCATGCAGGACAATGCTCCATCACACGCGTCCAAGTACTCCACAGCGTGGCTGGCAAGAAAGGGTATAAAAGAAGAAAATCTAAAGACATGGCCTCCTTGTTCACCTGATCTGAACCCCATTGAGAACCTGTGGTCCATCATCAAATGTGAGATTTACAAGGAGGGAAAACAGTACACCTCTCTGAACAGTGTCTGGGAGGCTGTGGTTGCTGCTGCACGCAATGTTGATGGTGAACAGATCAAAACACTGACAGAATCCATGGATGGCAGGCTTTTGAGTGTCCTTGCAAAGAAAGGTGGCTATATTGGTCACTGATTTGTTTTTGTTTTGTTTTTGAATGTCAGAAATGTATATTTGTGAATGTTGAGATGTTATATTGGTTTCGCTGGTAAAAAATAAATAATTGAAATGGGTATATATTTGTTTTTTGTTAAGTTGCCTAATAATTATGCACAGTAATAGTCACCTGCACACACAGATATCCCCCTAAAATAGCTATAACTAAAAACAAACTAAAAACTACTTCCAAAACTATTCAGCTTTGATATTAATGAGTTTTTTGGGTTCATTGAGAACATGGTTGTTGTTCAATAATAAAATTAATCCTCAAAAATACAACTTGCCTAATAATTCTGCACTCCCTGTATAAATCTAGCACAGTAACTCTGTCAGCCTGCTCTGAGAGGTTGTGCTGCCTTGATTATCTGTTAAAGTAAGAATGTCTATTTACATAAGCAGTTAGATAAACAAGGTAGATAGGCAAACAAGGATTTGGAGTAACCAAGCGGAAATATAATTATTTTATATTTTTAAGCTAAACCTTTTAGTAAGTATGTGTGAGAATCTCATTCAGTGTACCGCTTGCCACATGTTTGCATCACTGGAGCAGCCACTTTAGGGATTATATGTTGCAAATGTGAGCATATTGTCTCTTTAGAAACTCGTATTGGAGTTCTGGAGGAATGAATTGCAACACTGCATGAAATTCAGACACTTGAAAGGGAAATGGATAGGACTGAACTGGTTGTTAATGGTTCTAGCAGTGGGAATGGGGGGGAGGATTCATATGAGGAAACTCCAGAATGTAGCTGGGTCACAGTTAGAGGGTGAAGCAAAGGTAAGCAGAAGAGACAGGCCAGTAATGAGCTGGTACACCCCAACAGATTTGCCAGATTAAGTGAAGATATTTGGGATATCACATCAGGGGTGGCAGTGTCAGAGAGGGCTGTTTTGCCTAGTATAGTGAACAGTCCTTTAGTCATGGAAGAGGAGCATATTATGGTGATCAATCCTTCAGACATGGTAGAGGGGCATACTATAGTTAACCTATCCTTCAGTTATGGAAGAGAGGCATACAAGTCATGGCCTGAGGCAGATGTGGGTGGTAGGAGACTCTATTATTAGGAAGGTTGATAGGGTAATTTGTCATCCACACCCTTTAAATACAACAGTTTGCTGTCTTCCAGGGGCTTGTTTTAGGCATATTGTAGAGCGTATTGATAGATTGTTAGAGGGATGTGGGTCTGATCATGCAGTCATGGTACAAATTAATGAATCAGCGGAAGATGGAGAGCCCTTAAAAATGACTTCAGGGAGTTAGATAGCAAGTTTAAAGGGACAGTCTACACCAGAATATTTATTGTTTTAAAAAATAGGTAATCCCTTTATTACCTATTCCATAGTTTTGCATAACCAACAGAGTTATATTAATATACTTTTACCTCTGTGATTATCTTGTATCTAAGCCTCTGCAAACTGCCCCCTTATTTCAGTTCTTTTGACAGACTTGCATTTTAGCCAATCAGTGCTGGCTCCTAGGAACTCCACAGTGTTATCTATATGAAACACATGAACTAGTGGTGAAAAACTGTCAAAATACCAGTGCCATGTGCTAACTCAGTAAGGCAGAAGGAGCTAAGGTCTCTTAATTCATGGTAAAAAACCTGGTGTACAAATGAGGGGTTTGACTTTTTAGAACACTGGGCTGACTTTTCACTTGGGTACAATTTGAACAGTAAGGATGGATTGCCCCTACATGGGTGCAGGTGTGTTGGAGGAAATGATAGTAGCACATTTAGATAATCTTTTAAATTAGGCAAAGGGGTGAAGGGTCAGTTAGAACACAATAGAACAGAGCGATCAGTCTGTGAATATGTCACTCCTATAATATCTCAAGGAAGAAATTACTTAAGAAATGTCACATTAGAAAGTATGGAGGAAAGCACACCAAGTAGCAGCAGAAAGCACATGAAAATTAAATGTATGACAACAAATACAAGAAGCATGACAGGTAAAATGGGGGAGCTGGAGTTCTTAAGTGCAGGAGAGGACTATGTTGTTATCAGTATAACTGAAACTTGGTGGGATGATTCACATGACTGGGAAGTTAACTGGAGTATACTTTATTTAGGAGGGACAGGAATAATAAAAGGGGTGGAGGAATCTGCATGTATATTAAAACCTAACCTTAAACCTACAATAAGGGAAGATATTTATGATACATGTGACAATGTAGAGGCCCTGTGAGAGTGGGAATACCACAAATAGCTGCACCTTTGTTTATTAGTCATTTTCATGGTTTTGGTCACATAAGTAAATAACAGACAAGGAATCTAATGACATCTAAATATGTCATTAAAGACCTGTCGCACATGATTGATAGACAACTGGATAGATGTCTAACCTGTGCCAGAAATAATCCTGGAGGCCTTGTACATGGTAAACTTGAGCATTTACCACCCCCTGATGGCCCTATGCAGGTATTGAAAATTGATTTTACACACATGCCAACTGCTCGTACAAGTGGGTACAAGTATCTTTTAGTCATTGTTGATCAATTCAGTAGGTGGGTTGAGGCATTTCCAACCACTAGAGAAAATGCATGTACTGTAGCTAAAATATTGTGCAAAGAAATTATTCCTCGTTTTGGTTGTCCATTACAGATAAACAGTGATAAAGGAACTCCTTTCACCTCACAGATTACACAAATGGTTTGTACTATGTTATCCATTGATTGGAAATGTCATATTAATCATCCACAGTCTTCAGGGCAAGTAGAACGAATGAATAGAACCATTAAAGATAAATTCAGGAAGGGAACTGGTGGTACATTTACTAATTGGCTTGAACATGTATCTGCAGTATTGGCAGAAATCAGAATGACCCTTAGCACCACTATGGGTTATTCACCTTTTGAAATTTTGATGGGCAGATCTTTTCCAACCCCATGGTGTAAACAAAAAGGTTCTCTTGTGGTAAGGGGAGACATAAATGTTGTAAGGGAAGAATATGTGAGTAAATTGATTGAAACGTTGAACTGCATCTATGGTGATGTTTCTTCTACTCTCCCTCAACCCACAGGTACCCCGACACACCCGTTCAAGCCTAGAGATACTGTCCTGGTGAAACAGCTCCACAAGAATAAGTCATTGGATCCTCCTTTTGGCCTTCCAACTACAGTGATTGCCGTGACGAGAACTGATGTCCTCACGGAGGAAGCCCCAGTATGGATCCAATGCGAATCGGATAAAGAAAGCACCAGACGACATCAGCCCTGGCCGTTCCATGATTCCATCGTGTCCCGAGTAGTGTGGTACCTCTTGCCAGTAGCATTGCTGGTTTCAACTATTATCATCCTGTTCCTGACTCTCATTCCTGGTGCGCCCCTGTACAGGCCCAAGCCATTCCATAGTCCTGGTGCACCCCGGCACAATAATAATAAAAATGTAATTTACAATGTCACTAATCCCTTATCCATCCCTCTCACCCATGACGCAAGAGAGTTGCATGTGTCATCATGGGAAACTGACAATGCATTTGTTAAAGCTGCAACTAACTTATACAAGGTGACCAATCAAACTGACTCTTGTTGGGTTTGTGGCTATGTGCCTCATGGGGGAAAATGGGGTTATCCTTTTGTTGGTTTTCCTATCACCGCAGACAACTTGACACAAATGATAAATTATGATACTATGTAGAATTTTACACCAATAATTAACACTGATAAAGGTTTTGAAAAAGGTAGGGTACACTTAATTAATTGTGTAAACCATGGTGTTATCGTCTCCCATAATCTCAATGGTACTATTTTCTACCTTCGTACACTGTCAAGGGCCCACTACAGTTGCTTTAATCTACAATGCAGCTACACAAGTTAATGCTACACTGTTAAATGTATGGGATGGGTCTTATCTTTCTTTTGAGTATATTCGCAACTTTACTGTTAAGTACACTGAATCACATAACACAATTCTTAACTGGTTTTGGCGTAACAATAGAAATATAGGTAAGCAAACAGGTGCTTCTCCAGAAGCCAAGAGGAGAAGATTTCCTTCCTGTCCTCCAGTTATTAAGTTACCTTATGGCTATTATTGGCTTTGTGAAAGATGGGCAGTTAAAATTATACCATGTAGTCATCTATCACCCTGTTACTTGGGTTACATATCCCCAGCATTAAGTATTCATGACACACTCCCTAGTGATAAACTGCACACACGTAGAGCTTCTAGTTTCACAGTTAAGACTAGTGATGCAGAAATAGCTACTGCATCCTGGTTTCCTACTGCAGCTGCAGTGCGCTTATATTATAAGCTTAATTTGTTTGCCACACTTGTAGAGTCCTTGACTATGCACCAAGAACAAATAGCTCAAACCACTCTCCAGAATAGGATGGCTCTAGATTATTTGCTAGCCGCAGAAGGAGGAGTGTGTAAGCGCATAGGTTCTTCTTGCTGTGTTTTTATTTTGAATAACACTGGTAGAATACACCATAATCTTGATAATTTGCATGACATTCAATCACAGATACGTAAACAGGCTAAAGGTCTCTTTGATGGTATAGATTGGTCCTTTGGTCTGGGTTCCTGGCTAGGAGCCCTTGGTATGAAAATTTGAATGGGTATTGCATTTATTCTTTTTCTCTTTCTTGCTTTCTTTTTTATATATAAGCTTACAGTGTGTGTGATTAATAAGCTTACCAGTACTCATCATTCTCTTTTCCATAACACTTCTGCTCAGCCATCTCTCTATAGAGTTGTTTATATTCGTACATTTTTCCTTTTATGTTATTCTGGTAGAATAAAAGGGTGGTATGTTAGGATATGTTAGCATTACCGATGCCATCTTGTCTTATTTGCCATTTTGTCTTATGCATCCATTTTGTCCAAGAAAGGTTTATTCTAACAGTTTATTAGGTCTCAAGAAATATGTAAATGTTATGAATATTTGTATAGCTAGGATGGCCTTGTGAATGTCCCTGGCGATGTGCCTGGAAGCCCGTTATCTCTATAAGATGCCCACACGGCCTTACTTTGGGCTGAGCTATGCGCCCAGATGTACTTTTATTATGGTTATAGAAACATTCCATCTTAAAACTCCTTTTTACCCAATTATAATTTCTTTCCTGAGAAACACTGTGTAAAATTATGTAGTTATGAACTCGTCATTGTTTAACCCTATATGCTCTAACCACTGCCTATAAAAGTATTATGCATATTACAATAAACAGAACAGGTGTTAGACTTATTTGCTGTGTGGTCTTATTCCTGTTTTCTGGGATATCCCATCATCAAGTAACCCATTCATTTCCAAGTAGAAGTGTATGATCCAGGCCAAGTGATGAATGACACACACCCCCCCCCCCTGAAAATAACACCTAACACCCTGTGTGTTGAAATATAGAGTGGGGGAAAAAATAATAAAGAAATATTACTTGGAACATGCAGCAAGCCCCCCGACATCAGTGACCTGGAGGAAACTCAACTACTACTGCTAATAACAGTGCTGTAATTATCTGATATTTTAACTACCCTGATAGAAACTGGGCCAATGAAACTCGTAATTCAGCTAAGGGGGATAGATTTTTAAATGTTCTCAGGGATAACTTATTGTCACAATTAATAGTGGAGCCAACTAGGGGTAAAGCTATTTTGGATTTAGTGCTATCTAACAATACAGATATAATATCAAACATAGAAGTCAAAGAACATTTGGGTAACAGTTATCATAACATGGTTACATTTGAAATCTCTTTTCATAAGCAGTGTCTTAAAGGTTTAATTAAAGGACCAGTCAACACAGTAGATTTGCATAATCAACAAATGCAAGATAACAAGACAATGCAATAGCACTTAGTCTGAACTTCTCATGAGTAGTAGATTTTTTTTTCTGACAATTTTAAAACTTATGTCTTTTTCCACTCCCCCGTACCATGTGACAGCCATCAGCCAAACACAAATGCATACACGTACCATGTGACAGCTATCAGCCATTCACAAATGCATACACACTTATTCTTGCACATGCTCAGTAGGAGCTGGTGACTCAAAAAGCTTAAATATAAAAAGACTGTGCACATTTTGTTAATGGAAGTAAATTGGAAAGTTGTTTAAAATGGCATGCTTTATCTCAATAATGAAACTTTAATTTTGATTGAGTGTCCCTTTAAGACTTTTAATTTTAAGAAAGCAAAATTCAACGATTTAAGGAAATCATTAAAGGACCAGTCAACACATTAGATTTGCATAATCAACAAATGCAAGATTACAAGACAATGCAATAGCACTTAGTCTGAACTTCAAATGAGTAGTAGATTTTTTTATAACAAATTTCAAAGTTATGTATATTTCAACTCCCCTTGTACCATGTGATAGCAATCAGACAATCACAAATGCATATACGTATAGTCTGTGAATTCTTGCACATGCTCAGTAGGATCTGGTGGCTCAAAAATTATAAATATAAAAGACTGTGCACATTTTTTTTAATGGAAGTAAATTGGAAAGTTGTTTAAAATTACATGCTTTAACCTGAGTGTCCCTTTAAATACCATAAATTTGGATAGAGTATTCTCTAAAAAAATACATAGGATGAATGGATAACATTTAAAACTTTGTTAAATAAATATACATATCAACAAATACCATATGGTTATAAAAATAAAAAAATCCAAGTCAATGTGGCTAAATAAAAATGGGCGCCATGTACTAAGCTTCGAAGTGACCGTTCGTCTGTATTTCTGCGTCAAAATTCACTCATGATCTGCATCTCGTATTTACCAATCTGCGATCGAATAGAAAAACCACTATTTTTCATCAGCTATCGTAATTTTACGCAACTGATCGTTCCTAAGCCTTTTTCCACTTACTACATGTTTGATCGCACGAATATTCACTTTAATCGGAAATTATGAATGTCACAACTAATCCATCCGCTCCAACTTTCACTGTAACTTTGCATGATTTGCTTCGAGACCATTTAGGTAGCGAATACAATAGAAAACTATAGGAGGTATCAACCTGACACCAGGTAAAAGTACTTAAGTGAAAGGACTAGACTACTATTATATCATTATTGGTTTTTGGATCACTGAATGAAGATGGAGACACTTTTACACATGTTTCTTTTCCGATTGATTCAATTACGAGGAAGAAGGGCTATACAGGCACCGGTTGACAACAATGGTTTGCAAAGAAGGAGAGGTAGAAGAATCAGAGTCCCTAGAGTTTTCCTTCCACGTATGGGTTTGGAAGACATTTCTGATCGGGAGATTATCCAGAGATTCCGTTTGGACAGAGAAGCTATTATCGAACTTTATAATGAAATAGCAGAATACCTTGAGCCTATGACAGCGCGTTCACAAGCCATACCCGAACTATTAAAACTTTTGGCAGCCTTACACTTTTTTGCCACCGGTTCATTCCAAGCTGTGTCTAGTGTTATAATTGGCATCAGCCAGTCTGCTTTTTCGAGGCACTTAACCAAAGTAATTGATGCATTGATGGTCGTCTTTCCAAGGTATGTGTACCTTCCATCGACTCCTGAGGATTGGCAATCTCTGAAGTCCAATTTTTATAGAATGTCCGGAATGCCCAATGTCGTTGGAGCCATTGATTGCACACATGTTGCAGTCAAACCATCACAAGAACGTGAGGAAGTTTTCAGGAACCGAAAACAGTACCATTCCCTCAATGTTAAGATGGTGTGTGACCATAACATGAAAATAATCAGTGTCCGTTCTAACTTCCCTGGATCCTGTCATGATTCCTATATCTTACATCAGTCTGACGAGGGAGAGATGCCTGAAGGATGGCTGTTAGGTAACTATATTTTGCTGTTGTTATGTAAAATAGATTATTATTTTTATTGTCAAATTTCGTTAATGTTATGGAGTTAGAAGATATATGTAACTCAAAAACATAGTTAATTCTCTTTAAAATTATCATCTTTATCATATTATAAATGTTAATCATTATTTTTTTATTTTTTTTCATAGGGGACGCTGGTTATTTCAGTAGAGAATGGTTATTCACACCATATAACAATCCTCGAAGAAGATGTGAGGTGAAATTCAACGAGGCACACAGATCCACCCGAGGAATCATCGAGAGAGCTTTTGGATTAAAAATGCGCTTTCGTTGTCTTGACCATTCAGGTGGTGTGATGCAGTATGCTCCAGAAAAGGTTGCAAAAATTATTCTTGTATGCTGCATTCTTCATAACATTGCAATAAGAAGAGGATTTGAAATTGAGGATGCAGAAGAAATATCATTTGAGAACTTCCCTGAAGTCATCTGTAATGATGCACCAACAAGACAGGCCATTAACGCCAAAAATTATGTTGCTGAAAACTATTTTAAAGATTGATTTCATCAATAGATTTTATTCACAGGACTTCTATTTTTTTGTCGTTTAAATAAAAATCTAAATTGTGAATTTCTGAATAAACATTCTGTTTTTTCATCATATACTTTGTGTGATTGACCATTTTGTTTTATTTGTTATAATTTTTATAATTTTATGAATTGTAAAAAAAGGTCACATTAGAGAATGATTATTAATAAATCTTTACTTTTTATTTAAAACCAACATATTGCACAATAACTATATAAAAAAAATATTCATAAAGATCTATAATTACATGACTCTCCTACATTACAAAATAACCTAAACTACACTATTGATAACTATATTGAACTTACACTAAAAAAAAATGCAGAAAACTTCAATTAAAAAAAATAGATACTGCCAATAAATAGTACAACTTTACAATTATTGTATCCAAATAATTCTAACCATTTAACAAATATAGAATAATGTTGCATAGAAACACTGAATAACGCGATATTTAGAACATTTTGAGATTTGACACACCCATCTAGAAAGTTGCTATGCGACCAGGGAGGATGAAGAGAATTGCACCTTTCACATCTAGGGAAATGATAATTCTAGTCTATGTTATGGACAGATATTTTCCAAAACGCTTAGGGGGTGTCCGAGGGGTCATGCAAGATGAAAGGGACAAAACTATATATGAAATGATACGCAGAATGTATCGTGTATCAAAAATTAAAAGGACCAGGCGTCAATGTTTGAGACGCTACAGTGATGTTAAACGTCGAGAACTACTATATTACCAATCCATTAGGAGCCTTTTAAGGACATGTAAGTTTATAAAATTGTTTTTATATAAATATTTGTTTGTGATCTATTGGTAATCTAATACTGAAACAAAAAAAAAGAAAAAAAAAGAAAACATAGTTGTTTTTAAAATTTACATCCCTGCATTTAACAAAAATATATAATTTAAAATCATAATAAAATTTTTATTCTTTTAAATTATAAATTGTATGATAAGTTCATCATCAATATGAGACATGAAAGAATAATTAGGTTTCAGTGTACCATATTGATCACTTTCATGTCCATACTGGTTCTTACTGTTATCTATTAACATTATGATTGATGTTTTTCTAATTTTTAATTGGAAATTATTGTTATGTACAAAATTCTTAAAAATCTAAACACTATAAAAAATTTAAAAACTAAAAACTCTAAACTTGATTTTACAAATCTAAAAAAAAATGATAAACTTTTTTTAAAAAAAGTGCAAATAACAATAATTTTCAAAATTCTAAAAAATCTAAACACTATAAACATTATAACACCAAAAGTGAAAACTTTTTTATATAAAATGTCACCAAACTTTAAAAACTTTTTACCAACATATGTGCAAATAACAATAATAATATCTTATAGATAAAAAAAAAATATAAAAATAAATTTGTTGAATCTTGTTTTGTATTTCTGTATTCAGTATTTCATAGATGAAGAAAGAAAATATTTGTGGTGCTCCTCCTCCACGTCATGTAAGGCCTATTCTAAATTTGACACCTAGAAGTGAGGCTAGATCCCCACCCTTGCCACTGTCTTTGCTTGACAGACAATTGTCCCCAAAGAAAGGAGGTGTCAGGCGCCTAACTGTCATTCATACACCTCAAGGTACAAAAGGAACCATGGTTTAAATATCTATAGAACTGATAAATGTAATCATGAATGGCTTTTTGTGTTATTAATATATTCTGGATCAACAAAAAACAATAACCTTGGTCCTTTTGGATCTGGTGACTCTTGGCTCTGATGTCTATCTCTAATAAAATCTAACAAAGTTTGCATAGTATTTTGAGCCATTTGCATGTTGTTTTCTGCTATTGCCAAGGCCCTGGTTATATGTTGGTTCCTTTCCCTGTTCATTTCTCTTTGCCAGTGAAAGATTTCACGGTCCAGTTCCAACCGTTGCTGGTTGTAATTGTCAAACCTTTCTAAATGGTGTACTGCTCCTTACATCTGGAATAGTATCTTCAGACGATAGGCTGTGGCTGGTATTGGTTGTTGAACGTATATATTGGCCATGTTGTGGTTCTTGTCTTATATTCAAATGCTTTGATGTTGAAGGACGTGGTAGCTGTGATGAAGAGGTAGATGGGGTATGGACTGATGCAGAGGTTGATGCTCGAACAGAACCACCTATGAAATAGTAAATACAGATTTCAATTAATACATTAAATAAAATTAAATAAAATTAAATAAAAATAAAAATTTTGCAATGCTAATTAAATGTAAAATGTACTCCTATTATTAAATTTTCAACCTTCAATTAGTATTTTTCTTTCAAATGCACTATAATTAACCATCTTTCTTTCATGATTCCAATAGAGAATACAATTATTTTTTTTTCCCAATTTACTTCTATTATCTAATTTGCTTCATTCTTTAGATATCCTTTGTTGAAGAAATAGCAATGGACATGGGTGAGACAATGACAAGAGACATCTATGTGAAGCCAACAATCAGCAGCTACTGAGCATATCAATATATGTTTTTCAACAAAGAATATAAAGAAAATAAAGCTAATTAGATAATAAAGATAATTAGATAATAAAAATAAATAATACAGTTGATTAGAATTGCATGCTCTTTCTAAATCAAACATTTGGGTTTCATTTAACTTAAAAAAAAAAGTGATTTCCATGTTCCATGTAGGCCTTATTTTTTTAAATAAATTAAGCAATAGAAAAAAAAATGGAGTATATTAGAAACTTGAAAATGTTTTTCATGCTCTCTTTATGAATCATGATTGCATAATTTTTTGTTCCCTGGAACTTTAAAGAAATAGATACAGAGAGAAGTAATCAAATTAATAAATCAATTTTCAAGGGACAGTAAACCAAAAAATTTTCAATCATGATTCTGTTACAGAATACAATTTTATAATACCTTAACGTAAGGGACACATTTTTGGTGCAGACAATTAAACAATATAAATATTACTTTGGAGATTAATTTATAATTACCTCGAATATCGCTATCACAGTCATCGGTTATGCCCTCAATGACCTCCGTGCCAAGTCTCTGTAAAACTTTTCTTTCAAAGTCAGTCAAATCTGCGACATAAGGTTGTCCGCCTCCAGTACCTCATGCATATTGCTTATCTTTGGGAATTTTGGCTTTAGTTTGACGCTTTATATCGTTGAACCATTTTTTGCAGGAGTCGATATCTTTTTTAGTTGGTCCTTGAGCACTCAAAGCGTCACTAATTTTTTTCCCAAATAAACTTCTTACGAGCACCGGGGGTTTGCTTGACTCGACTACCATAAATATTGTCATAATATTCGAGTACTAGATCAACATGTACAACATTCTGTTGATGAGAGAAATTAGGGTTGCAAGTCTTCTTAGAAGTAGCTGAATCTCCGGAGCAAGCCATCTTCTCAAAGTGAATACCGAAAAGTAAATAAACAATATTCTAAGATTTCTGGGAAAATGCACATTCTTATACATGTCAGCAGCCAGACGTTGCCACTTGTCTGACGATTATGACACCTAGATGGTCACGTGGGTGAAGAACTAAACCAATTAGGTCGCAGACTGCTTTGTAACTTTGCTCTTTCGCGCTGAACGAAGCTTCAAAGTTATCAATAATCCGATTGTCTTCGAGACACAATAGACGCAAAATTTTACGGCTTGGTTTTTAGTACATTCACGTAACAAAGTTATATACGCATGGTGCGAATGCCGGCGGGTTAATTCGATACGGTCTGTGCAAAAAATTTGACGCCTTAGTACATGGTGCCCAATGTGTTAAGAGAAATTAGGAAAAAACGTAGGGCATTTAAATTATTCAAAGAAAATAGTACAGACTCAACATACCATATTTATAAGGAATATAACAAAGCATGCCAAAAAGCAATCAAATTAGCCAAAACTGAAAATGAAAAATTAATTGCAAAGGATTTTAAGTCTAACCCTAAAAGGTTTTTTAAGTACATAAATAGCAAAAAATCCTGAAGGGCAATATAGGTACATTAAAATGCATGGAGGGTAGCATGGTTGTGTCAGGGAGAAGGCTGAGGTACTAAACCAATTTTTTTCTTCAGTATACACAAGAGATGAACCAATGGACAATACTTTGGAACAAACTAGAACATGCCAGCCCATACCATTAACTGGGTTATGTAAAGAGGATATCAGGAAAAAAATGGATAATATTAAGGTAAATAAAACTCCAGGCCCAGATGGAATACATCCAAGGGTGTTAAGGGAACATAGCACTGTTATAGACAAACCTCTACTCTTAATTTTTCAAAACTCATTATCCTCAGACATGGCACCCCAGGATTGCCATAAAGCTGATGTGGTGCCACTCTTCAAAAATGGAAGCAGGGGTGATCCAGGAAGCTATAGACCAGTTAGTCTGACATCAATAATGGGGAAGATATTTGAAGGGATTATATTGATGAGCACATTTGTGTAAACAAGATTATAAATTCAAATCAGCATATTATGCTATTGTTCATTCCCAGGTTGAGCGCTTCTCTTTTTATTTATGCAAATTATGACTCTTGGGGAAGTCTCCCTAAGTGTGATGCGGGAACCCAGATGTGAACCCATTGCTCAGTGTGCCTAGAGGTATATGGCTGCACCTCACTGACGAGGCCCACACTAGGCGGAAACATTTGTCTGGGGTTTTTGCCGTTTCTCTCGTTCAAAGAGGGATTGCCTGGTATTTCGGGGCTGGACTGTACTGTTAAGTCAGAATCAGACTGATATGCTACAGGAAAGTTAATCTCTGTGAAAGGCACATTTTAAACAAAAAGAAGCTGCTTCTAGGGTGGTAACTAGCCATAGCACAAGCTATTATGCTATTGTTCGTTCCCAGGATGAGTGCTTCTCTATTTTTATTTATTCAAATCAGCATGGTTTTATGAGAAATAGATCATGTCAAACTAATCTAATTAGATTCTATGAGGAAGTAAGTAAAAATATAGATAAAGGGGAATTAGTTGATGTGATATACTTAGATTTTGCAAAGGCATTTGATACAATGCCACATGAGAGATTGATGCACAAAATAAAGGGATGGGAATAGCTGAAAATGTTAGCTCATGGATAAATAACTGGATAAAAGATAGGGAGCAACGAGTAGTAGTGAATGGATCATACTCAGATTGGGCAAAGATATCAGTGGAGTTCAAACAGGGATCAGTACTGGGCCCTGTTCTTTTTAATATTTTTATAAATGACTTGGAGCAAGGATTAAATAGCGACATATCTATTTTCGCAAATGATACTAAGTTAAGTAAGGTCATTAGGTCAGAGCAGGATGAACTTTTGTTACAAAGGGATCTGCAAAAATTAGAAGTATGGACAGGTAAATGGAACATGAGATTTAATACAGTAAAATGCAAGGTTCTACATTTTGGAAGTAAAAATAAGCAGGCAATGTATTATTTAAATGGGACAAGACTTAGTCAAACAGAGGAGCAAAGGGATTTGGGAGTAGTAATGGATAACAAGCTAAAGATGGGTGCACAATGCAGGGCAGTGGCTACAAAGGCTAATATGATGCTAGCATGTATTAAAAGAGGCATTGATTCAAAGGAGAAAAGCATAATTCTGTCACTATATAAATCCCTGGTAAGACCTCACATTGAGTATGGAGTGCCGTTCTGGGGACTGATTGCAAAAAAAAAAGATATTGCAGAGCTAGAAAAAGTTCAGAGAAGGGCCACAAAGCTAATAAGGGGAATGGCGCATTTAAGCTATGAGGAGAGGCTAGCCAAACTGGGTCTGTTTTCTTTAGAAAAAAAGGCGCTTGAAAAGTGACATGATTACTTTATATAAATATATTTAAGGCCCATATACAGAGATGGCAGAAGCTCTGTTCATTCCAAGAAAATTGTTTGTGACAAGAGGTCACAATTTAAGGTTGGAGGAAAGGAGATTTAACCTCCTGCAATGGAAACGTTTTTTCACTGTAAGAGCAATAAAATTGTGGAACTCATTACCAAAGGAGGTAGTGAATGCCAATACTCAAAATTGTTTGGATACATTTCTGTCTAGAAACAAAATTCATGGATATGATTGCTAGTATTAAATGGGTCACCTTTTAGTGTGATTATTTAAGCTTAATTGGAGCTTTTGTAAGTATTGTATATTTGTATAAGTTGAACTTGAAGGACTTCAGTCTTTTTTCAACCTCAACTACTATGTTACTATATTACAACTTGAGGCAAAATTCTTCTGATGGGGAAAAAGATCAGGAAAGCTTCTAGCCTACCTAACAAAATAACAAAGATCTACGAATTAAATAAATAATATTAATTAAAAAAGCGGTGAACATTCAAGATCCCTGCAAAATAGCTTAAGTATTTGCAGACTCAAACTTTATATACAGCGCAAAAAATTGGATTGGAAGATATCGATCATTTTTGGGCTAAAATCAATTTACCAAAAATAGAGGATGCTAAACTAGATATGTTAAATAAACCTATGAATTCAGAAGAGATAAAATACATAATTAACTCTTTCTCGCTCGGAATGGCAGTGGGCCGGGATGGTCTTAAAGTGTCAGTAAACCTAAAATATGTTATATAATTCTGAACATAGTGCAGAATTATATAACATTATATTAGTGCTATCGTTATTAAACCTTATATTCACTTTTATTTTTTTTTAAATATGCCTGTTTTTCAGACCCATTCTCTGTACTCTGCTGAGCGGGTCTGTTTTTATTCCACAGCGCATCGGGCCAGCTGTATAGTCACAGCCCGGCCCAACCGCACCATAACACTAAGTGCAGCTCGCTCCTGCTCTGTCTGACTATACAGCTGGCCCGATGCGCTGTTGAATAAAAACAGACCCGCTCAGCAGAGTACAGAGAATGGGTCTGAAAAACTGGCATATTTTAAAAAAAATTAAAAGGGAATATAAGGTTTAATAACGATAGCACTAATATAATATTATATTATTCTGCACTATGTGCAAAATTATATAACATTATATTTTAGGTTTACTGTCCCTTTAATAGATAACAGTCCATACTTTGGCCCCTATTTATCAAGCCATCAACCACAAATACGCTGGAATTCTGCAGCGTAATTGTGGCGAGCCTGATTCCCCTTATTTATCAAAGCCTACAGACCGGCAAAAGTAGAATTTTGTGACGTAACATACGATCCGACGGTCTCAGTCCGACACAGACCGATGCTTACGTCACTACAGATGTTCCGAATGCAAATTCGGCCCTATCTGACTACTTTTGCTAGTTATCAAATTTCATCCAGGTACGTTCACCACTATTCCAGCCCAGCGTACCTGGTTTTCAATCCGCCACCCTGGAGGCGGCGGATGCCATAGGAATCAATGGGAGTCAGAAAGCAGCAAAGCTCATGTTCACTGCTGCCCGATATCCCATTGATTCCTATGGGAGAATAAAGTTACGTTTACACCTAACACCCTAACATAACCCCGAGTCTAAACACCCCTAATATGCCACCCCCTACACCGCCGCCACCTACATTATACTTATTAACCCCTAATCTACCACCCCCTACACCGCCGTCACCTACATTATACTTATTAACCCCTAATCTGCCGCCCCCTACATTATACTTATTAACCCATAATCTACCCCCCGACACGCCTACACCTACATTATACTTATTAACCCCTAATCTGCTGCCCCGACACCGCCACCACCTAGATTATACTTATTAACCCCTAATCTGCCGTCCCCAACGTCGCCGCCACTATATTACATTTATTAACCTCTAAATCTAAGTCTAACCCTAACCCTAACACCCCATAACTTAAATCTAATTTAAATAAATATAAAGAAAATTACTATCATTAACTAAATTATATCTATTTAAAACTAAATACTTACCTGTAAAATAAACCTTAAGCTAGCTACAATATAACTAATAGTTACATTGTAGCTAGCTTTGGGTTTATTTTTATTTTACAGGCAAGTTTGTATTTATTTTAACTAGATAGATTAAACTATTTAGTAACTATTCTATTTAATAAATACCTAGCTAAAATAAATACAAATTGACCTGTAAAATAAAACCTAACCTAAGTTACACTAACACCTAACACTACACTACAAATAAATAAATAACATAAATTAAATACAATTAACTAAATTATATACAATTAACTAAAATACAAAAAAAACAAACACTAAATTACAGAAAAACAAAAACAAATGATCAGATATTTAAACTAATTACACCTAATCTAATAGCCCAATCAAAATAAAAAAAGCCCCCCCAAAATAAAAAAGCCCTAGCCTTAACTAAACTTCCAATAGCCCTTAAAAGGGCCTTTTGCGGGGCATTGCCCCAAAGTAATCAGCTCTTTTACCTGTAAAATAAAATACAAACAACTCCCCCAACAGTAAAAATCACCACCCACACAACCAACCCCCCAAATAAAATACTAACTAAAAAAACCTAAGCTCCCCATTGCCCTGAAAAGGGCATTTGGATGGGCATTGCCCTTAAAAGGGCAGTTAGCTCTTTTGCGCCCCAAAGCCCTAACCTAAAAATAAAACCCACCCAATACACCATTAAAAAACCTAACACTAACCCCCTGAAGATCGACTTACCGGGAGACGTCTTCTTCAAAGCCGGGAGAGGAACGGGTCCATCTTCAAGACATCCAACGCGGAGCCCATTGGCTGATAGAATTCTATCAGCCAATAGGAATTAAGGTAGAAAAAATCATATTGGCTGATGCAATCAGTCAATAGGATTGAAGTTCAATCCTATTGGCTGATTGGAACAGCCAATAGAATGCAAGCTCAATCCTATTGGCTGATTGGATCAGCCAATAGGATTGAACTTAAATCCTATTGGCTGATTGTATCATCCAATAGGATTTTTTCAACCTTAATTCCGATTGGCTGATAGAATTCTATCAGCCAATCGGAATCTAAGGGACGCCATCTTGGATGACGTCAGTTAAAGTAACCTTCATTCGTCGGGTAGTCGTCGGCAGAAGAGGATGCTCCACGTCGGATGTCTTGAAGATGGACCCGCTCCGCGTCGGATGTCTTGAAGATAGAAGATGCCGCCTGGATGAAGACTTTTGCCGTCTGGAGGACCACTTCTGCCCGGCTTGGATGAAGACTTCTGCCCGTCTGGAGGACCACTTCGTCCGGCTTGGATGAAGACGTCTCCCAGTAAGTCGCTCTTGAGGGGGTTAGTGTTAGGTTTTTTTAAGGGTGTATTGGGTGGGTTTTATTTTTAGGGTAGGGCTTTGGGCCGCAAAAGAGCTAACTGCCCTTTTAAGGGTAATGCCCATCCAAATGCCCTTTTCAGGGCAATGGGGAGCTTAGGTTTTTTTAGGGGGTTGGTTGTGTGGGTGGTGGGTTTTACTGTTGGGGGGTTGCTTTCTGGGCTAACGCCGGTTCATAGAGCTCTTAACTACTGTGCCCTAAAGTACACTAACACCCATAAACTACCTATGTACCCCTAAACCGAGGCCCCCCCACATCGCCGACACTAGATTAAATTTTTTAACCCCTAATCTGCCGACCACCACCTACGTTATCCTTATGTACCCCTAATCTGCTGCCCCTAACACCGCCGACCCCTATATTATATTTATTAACCCCTAATCTGCCCCCCACAACGTCGCCGCCAGCTACCTACAATAATTAACCCCTAATCTGCCGTCCGCATGCCGCCGCCAGCTACATTATAGCTATGTACCCCTAATCTGCTGCCCTAACATCGCCGACCCCTATATTATATTTATTAAACCCTAACCTGCCCCCCACAAGGTCGCCGCCACCTACCTACAATAATTAACCCCTAATCTGCCGACCGCAAAGAGCCGCCACCTAAATTATAGCTATGTACCCCTAATCTGCTGCCCCTAACACCGCCGACCCCTATATTATATTTATTAACACCTAATCTGCCCTCCCTAACATCGCCGACACCTAACTTCAAACATTAACCCCTAATCTGCCGACCGAATCTCGCCGCTATTCTAATAAATGTATTAACCCCTAAAGCTAAGTCTAACCCTAACACTAACACCCCCCTAAATTAAATATAATTTAAATCTAACGAAATTAATTAACTCTTATTAAATAAACTATTCCTATTTAAAACTAAATACTTACCTGTAAAATAAACCCTAATATAGCTACAATATAAATCATAATTATATTATAGCTATTTTAGGATTTATATTTATTTTACAGGTAACTTTGTATTTATTTTAACCAGGTACAATAGCTATTAAATAGTTAAGAACTATTTAATAGCTAAAATGGTTAAAATAATTACAAAATTACCTGTAAAATAAATCCTAACCTAAGTTACAATTAAACCTAACACTACACTATCAATAAATAAATTAAATAAAATACCTACAATTACCTACAATTAAACCTAACACTACACTATCAATAAATTAATTAAATACAATACCTACAAATAACTACAATGAAATAAACTAACTAAAGTACAAAAAATAAAAAAGAACTAAGTTACAAAAAATTAAAAAATATTTACAAACATAAGAAAAATATTACAACAATTTTAAACTAATTACACCTACTCTAAGCCCCCTAATAAAATAACAAAGCCCCCCAAAATAAAAAATGCCCTACCCTAATCTAAATTACAAAAGTTCAAAGCTCTTTTACCTTACCAGCCCTGAACAGGGCCCTTTGCGGGGCATGCCCCAAGAAATTCAGCTCTTTTTCCTGTAAAAAAACACATACAATACCCACCCAACATTACAACCCACCACCCACATACCCCTAATCTAACCCAAACCCCCCTTAAATAAATCTAACACTAAGCCCCTGAAGATCTTCCTACCTTGTCTTCACCTCACCGGGTATCACACCGATCCATCCTGGTTCCGATATTTTCATCTAAGCCCAAGCGGGGGCTAGACATCCATCATCCGATGGCTGAAGAAGTCCAGAAGAGGCTCCAAAGTCTTCATCCTATCCGGGAAGAAGAGTAGATCCGGACCGGCAACCATCTTCTTCCAAGCGGCATCTTCTATCTTCCAATGACGGTTCCTTTAAGGGACGTCATCCAAGATGGCGTCCCTCGAATTCCGATTGGCTGATAGGATTCTATCAGCCAATCGGAATTAAGGTAGGAATATCAGCCAATCGGATTGAACTTGATTCTGATTGGCTGATTCCATCAGCCAATCAGAATATTCCTACCTTAATTCCAATTGGCTGATAGAATCCTATCAGCCAATCGGAATTCGAGGGACGCCATCTTGGATGACGTCATTTAAAGGAACCGTCATTCGTCGTCTAGTCGTCGGTTGAAGAGGATGTTCCACGTCGGCTTGGAAGAAGATGGTTCCGCTCCGCTCCAGAAGAAAGAAGATTGAAGATGCGGCTTGATAGAAGACTTCATCCAGATGATGGACTTCCGACTTCAGCCCGAGGATGGATTTCTTCAGTCGCTGCTTGGATCCAGACTTCAGCCCGAGGATGGACGTCACTCTTCAGCCCCCCGCTTGGGCTTGGATCAACACTTCCGAGGCTTGGATCAAGACTTCCGAGGACGGATCGGTGAACCTGGCAGGGTGAAGATAAGGTAGGAAGATCTTCAGGGGCTTAGTGTTAGGTTTATTTAAGGGGGATTTGGGTTAGATTAGGGGTATGTGGGTGGTGGGTTGTAATGTTGGGGGGGGGTATTGTATGTTTCTTTTTACAGGCAAAAGAGCTGAATTCTTTGGGGCATGCCCCGCAAAGGGCTCTGTTCAGGGCTGGTAAGGTAAAAGAGCTTTGAACTTTTGTAATTTAGAATAGGGTAGGGCATTTTTTTTATTTTGGGGGGCTTTGTTATTTTATTAGGGGGCTTAGAGTAGGTGTAATTAGTTTAAAATTGTAATATTTTTCTAATGTTTGTAAATATTTTTTTATTTTTTGTAACTTAGTTCTTTTTTATTTTTTGTACTTTAGTTAGTTTATTTCATTGTATTTATTTGTAGATATTGTATTTAAATAATTTATTGATAGTGTAGTGTTAGGTTTAATTGTAACTTAGGTTAGGATTTATTTTACAGGTAATTTTGTAATTATTTTAACTATTTTAGCTATTAAATAGTTCTTAACTATTTAATAGCTATTGTACCTGTTTAAAATAAATACAAAGTTACCTGTAAAATAAATATAAATCCTAAAATAGCTATAATATAATTATAATTTATATTGTAGCTATATTAGGATTTATTTTACAGGTAAGTATTTAGCTTTAAATAGGAATAATTTATTTAATAAGAGTTAATTAATTTCGTTAGATTTAAATTATATTTAATTTAGGGGGGTGTTAGTGTTAGGGTTAGACTTAGCTTTAGGGGTTAATACATTTATTAGAATAGTGGTGAGCTCCAGTCGGCAGATTAGGGGTTAATGTTTGAAGTTAGGTGTCGGCGATGTTAGGGAGGGCAGATTAGGGGTTAATACTATTTATTATAGGGTTAGTGAGGCGGGAGTGAGGCGGATTAGGGGTTAATAACTTTATTATAATAGCGGTGCGGTCGGCAGATTAGGGGTTAATAAGTGTAGGCAGGTGGAGGCGACGTTGTGGGCGGCAGATTAGGGGTTAATAAATATAATATAGGGGTCGGCGGTGTTAGGGACAGCAGATTAGGGGTACATAGGGATAATGTAAGTAGCGGCGGTTTACGGAGCGGCAGATTAGGGGTTAATAATAATATGCAGGGGTCAGCGATAGCGGGGGCGGCAGAATAGGGGTTAATAAGTGTAAGGTTAGGGGTGTTTAGACTCGGGGTACATGTTAGAGTGTTAGGTGCAGACGTAGGAAGTGTTTCCCCATAGCAAACAATGGGGCTGCGTTAGGAGCTGAATGCGGCTTTTTTGCAGGTGTTAGGTTTTTTTCATTTCAAACAGCCCCATTGTTTCCTATGGGGGAATCGTGCACAAGCATGTTTTTGAGGCTGGCCGCGTCCGTAAGCAACTCTGGTATCGAGAGTTGAAGTTGCGTTAAATATGCTGTACGCTCCTTTTTTGGAGCCTAACGCAGCCATTCTGTGGACTCTCAATACCAGAGTTATTTTAAAGGTGCGGCCAGAAAAAAGCCAGCGTTAGCTACGCGGGTCGTTACCGACAAAACTCTAAATCTAGCTGTTACAGTTTAGATTTACTATATTAAAAATACCGGCCCCAAAGCAGGAAATCAATGCAATAAAAGTCAGTGCACCTTTTATTACTGAGATTCAAATCTTTTATTTTTTTCAATTCTTGGCATGTCCACCATTATTTTTGATGACAGACTCAATCCTCCTTGGCATGCAGGAAACCAGTGTCACACATTTCTGGAGAGATGTTCTGCCTTCTTCAGAGATATCTTTTTCAGCTGCTCTTTGCTGGAGGGGTTGTCTTGCTCTACCATTCTCTTTAAAATACCCCAAAGATGTTCTACTGGATTCAAGTCAGGTGACATACTTGGCCAGGTCATAGTTTTCACTTGTTTCTCCTTTAGAAACTCCTTTGTGATTTTGGCAGTGTGCTTTGGATCATTATCATGCTGGAATATTCGTCCTCTGCCAAACTTCTGGAGACTTGGAGTCATCTTGTCAGCCAGTATTTTGGTATATTGCAGACATTCATGGTGCCATCTATAAATGCTGTCCATAGAAGTTGATATTATGCAATGTCCTTAGCACTGTCTGAGCTGTCACAGAAACTCCAATTTATATCAATAATCCCTGAGCCAAATCTGAAGCACTTGCCTTGATGCAAATCTGAAGCACTTGCCTGTTGATTGTTTTTCAGAGCTAGATTGTGCAAGTAGCACACTGTCTGTGGCATCATTTTAGGAGGACAGCCACTGCAGCTCTGATTTTTGCCACTGTGTATCGATATATACCTCCTGATTACTGCTGCAACTGCGTTTTGACTGATTTTTAGTAGTTCCCCAATATTCCTGTATCCTTTTCAATCGGCTAGATTTAGAGTTTTGTCGGTAACGACTCGCGTAGCTAACGCCGGCTTTTTTCTGGCCGCACCTTTAAAATAACTCTGGTATTGAGAGTCCACAGAATGGCTGCGTTAGGCTCCAAAAAAGGAGCGTAGAGCATATTTAACGCAACTGCAACTCTCGATACCAGAGTTGCTTACGGACGCGGCCAGCCTCAAAAACGTGCTCGTGCACGATTCCCCCATAGGAAACAATGGGGCTGTTTGAGCTGAAAAAAAACCTAACACCTGCAAAAAAGCCGCGTTCAGCTCCTAACGCAGCCCCATTGTTTGCTATGGGGAAACACTTCCTACGTCTGCACCTAACACTCTAACATGTACCCCGAGTCTAAACACCCCTAACCTTACACTTATTAACCCCTAATCTGCTGCCCCCGCTATCGCTGACCCCTGCATATTATTATTAACCCCTAATCTGCCGCTCCGTAAACCGCCGCTACTTACATTATCCCTATGTACCCCTAATCTGCTGCCCTAACATCGCCAAACCCTATATTATATTTATTAACCCCTAATCTGCCCCCCACAACGTCGCCTCCACCTGCCTACACTTATTAACCCCTAATCTGCCGAGCGGACCGCACCGCTATTATTATAAAGTTATTAACCCCTAATCCGCCTCACTAACGCTATAATAAATAGTATTAACCCCTAATCTGCCCTCCCTAACATCGCCGACACCTAACTTCAATTATTAACCCCTAATCTGCCGACTGGAGCTCACCGCTATTCTAATAAATGTATTAACCCCTAAAGCTAAGTCTAACCCTAACACTAACACCCCCCTAAATTAAATATAATTTTAATCTAACGAAATTAATTAACTCTTATTAAATAAATTATTCCTATTTAAAGCTAAATACTTACCTGTAAAATAAATCCTAATATAGCTACAATATAAATTATAATTATATTATAGCTATTTTAGGATTAATATTTATTTTACAGGTAACTTTGTATTTATTTTAACCAGGTACAATAGCTATTAAATAGTTAAGAACTATTTAATAGCTAAAATAGTTAAAATAATTTCAAATTTACCTGTAAAATAAATCCTAACCTAAATTACAATTAAACCTAACACTACACTATCAATAAATTAATTAAATAAAATACCTATAATTATCTACAATTAAACCTAACACTTGTCATGATCCGGTGTACATGCGCTCAGGAAACAGACCCTCGGGGCAGTGGTAGGGATTTGAAGACACCGACCCCTGACCCGGGGAAGAGAATCCTGGACGTGGATAGATGATATTCTGTGATTCATAGTTGCTAGAAGTTATTGAAGAATTAATGGAGGGTGCAATATTTGTTTACAATATATTCTGGCTTCACTGTGAGTTATAATTAGTTAACAGGAGTAGCTGCAGGATTCAATGAGAGAAATATATAGCAATGTTCAGGCTCCAAAGTAAACAGGTAGAAGTTTGATATTTAGATGCAAACTAAGGTTTGTTGTAGGTTCACAGTACATAATGTTTTATAAGGTTGTATGTCAGGGTTAAACACAGCAGCACAAGTGATAAACAGGTTGCAAGTCTTAGGCATTAATTACTGTTTTGTGCATATATATGCAAACCAAGGTTTGTTGCAGGTTCACAGTTCATAATATTATGTAGAGCTGTACATCAGTATAAGCAGAGTAACACACATGAGACAAGTTGTAAGTCTTAGGCATTAATTACTGTTTTGTGCATTTATATGCAAACCAAGGTTTGTTGCAGGTTCACAGTTCATTAAATTATGCAAAGCTGTATATCAGTATAATCAGAGCAGCACAAGTGATAGACAAGTTACAAGTCTCAGGCATTAATTACTGTTTGATCAAACTAAGTTTGTTGCAGGTTAATTCAGCAATGACAACTAGAAGCACAGAAATAGATATAAAGTTCTGAGTAAGATGATGTTATTGTAATTAGAGAGTAATGGTAAGCAAAAGCATAGTTGTTTTATAATAAAGTTCAGAGATTGTTAAGTAGCTGTGTCCAGGAAACAGAATGGAGATATTTTTGATACTTGCGGTTTGATGATATTTAGCATAGGTAAAAGAAATTGCTGTACTTGCTGACACAAGCCTCTGTTGTTCAGGATCACACTTCAATGTTAATGCAAAGCACATTAGACCTGAGAAGGCTTAAAAAGAGGCTGAGGTAATCAGGTGCATGAATGATTAATCAGGCAGGCAAGCAAGCTGAATGTGAATACTGCCCAAAACCAGCAGTCAGGGAAGGAAGTCTTAAAGGGATAGTGAAATTAGGCTGAGATATGTTACACACTACACTATCAATAAATAAATTAAATACAATACCTACAAATAACTACAATGAAATAAACTATCTAAAGTACAAAAAATAAAAAAGAACTAAGTTACAAAAAATAAAAAAATATTTACAAACATAAGAAAAATATTACAAAAATTTTAAACTAATTACACCTACTCTAAGCCCCCTAATAAAATAACAAAGCCCCCAAAATAAAAAAATGCCCTACCCTATTCTAAATTACTAAAGTTCAGAGCTCTTTTACCTTACCAGCCCTGAACAGGGCCCTTTGCGGGCCATGCCCCAAGAAGTTCAGCTCTTTTGCCTGTAAAAAAAAACATACAATACCCCCCCCAACATTACAACCCACCACCCACATACCCCTAATCTAACCCAAACCCCTGAACACTAAGCCCCTGAAGATCTTCCTACCTTATCTTCACCATACCAGGTTCACCGATCGATCCAGAAGAGCTCCTCCGATGTCCTGATCCAAGCCCAAGTGGGGGGCTGAAGAGGTCCATGATCCGGCTGAAGTCATCATCCAAGCGGGAGCTGAAGAGGTCCATGATCCGTCTGAAGTCTTCATCCAAGCGGGACCTGAAGAGGTCCATGATCCGGATGAAGTCTTCTATCAACGGCATCTTCAATCTTCTTTCTTCGGGAGCCATCATCTTCCATCCGACGCGGAACATCCTCTTCTCCCGATGCCTACTAGCCGAATGACGGTTCCTTTAAATGATGTCATCCAAGATGGCGTCCCTTGAATTCCAATTGGCTGATAGGATTCTATCAGCCAATCGGAATTAAGGTAGGAATATTCTGATTGGCTGATGGAATTTTGGCAGATTGAACTTGTTTTTAGTAACTGAAAGTTACTAAAAACTTTAAAAGATCTTGAGCTCCCATTTCAAGACCTATCTGTACCTTTGGAATATTTAGGTATCAAGATCGATCAAAAAATCTTAAATCTCTATAAATTAAATGTAAAACCAGCTATAGTAAAAATAAAAGAATAATTAAAAGCATTGTTGAATATTCAATTATCATTGCATGGTAAAATTTATTTAATAAAAATGAAAATATTTCCTAGCTTATTGTACATCTTACAGATGCTTCCATTAAAGATGACTAAATTGGATCTATTTCAAATTGAAAAAAGCCTTAAGATTATTTTTATGGAATAATAAGAAACCAAGAATTGGGTTAAAGAAACTATATTTACAATATATTAATGGGGGGGGGGGTGGATTTAGAATATTATAATACTGCTATACTTATCAAATATAGCCTAGACTGGCTCTTAGATAAAAAAGAGAACAACACATAAAATTGATCAAGAAAGGATATGAGTTTGGCCTATTTGTTACATAGTAAAGCTGCAGAGCTTCCGCAAAACTTAAAATCTAGCCTCTTGTTCCATGATATATATATATATATATAGAGCTTGGTATAGGGGAAATAAAGATACTGATAATAACCATCACCTAGATTACGAGTTTTGTGTTAGAGGCTGTGCGGTGCTAATGAGTAGTTTATGCTCACCGCTCACTTACAGACAGTGCTGGTATTACGGGTTTTTAAAAACCAGACAAGAAGTGAGCGTTGAGCAAAATTTTGCTCATTACCGCACTCCAATACCAGTGCTGCTTACTTTAGCGGTGAGCTGGTTGTGCGTGCTCATGCACGATTTAGCCATAGGAATCAACGGGGACAGCCGGCTGAAAAAAAGTCTAACACCTGCAAAAAAGCTGCGTAAAACTCACTAATGCAGCCCCATTGATTCCTATGGGGAAATAAAATTTATGTTTACACCTAACACCCTAACATGAACCCCGAGTCTAAACATCCCTAATCTTACACTTATTAACCCCTAATCGGCTGCCCTCAACATCGCCGACACCTACATTATAACTATTAACCTCTAATCTGCCGCTAAGGACACCACCGCCACCTACATTATACTTATGAATAGTGATGTCGCGAACCTAAAATTTTCGGTTCGCGAACCGCGGACTCGAACTTCTGGTATTGTTCGCGAATGCGCGAACCGCGCAAACCGCCATTGAATTCAATAGGCAGGCGAACTTTAAAACCTATAAGGACTCTTTCTGGCCACAATAGTGATGGAAAAGTTGTTTCAAGGGTACTAACACCTGGACTGTTGCATGCTGGAGGGGGATCCCTGGCAAAACTCCCATGGAAAATTACATAGTGGATGCAGAGTCTGCTTTTAAGCCATAATGGGTCTAAATCAACTAACATTCCCAAAGTGGCTGTCTCAAAATATCCCGGACAGAAGATAGATTGATAGTGATAGATAGGATAGATAGATATACATAGATTGATAGTTAGATAGAATCGATAGAAGAGAAATAGATAGATTTGTTAGATATATAATTACCCTAATAAATTCTAATAATAAAACATGCGTTCTTGGACCCAACTAGCTTGTGTCAATTAGTACTTTTCTTAGCACTTTAATCCCTGCCCCCCCCCCTATCAGGGGAGTTCTATATGGCCTGCCAGATTACCCTGAAAAATTATAATAATAAGACATGTGGTCTGCTACCTATTTTAACGAGGTTGTGTTTTAAGTACTACCATTCTTAGCACTTTAATCTCTGTAACTCCCCCTATTTGGTGAGGTCTATACGGCCTGGATGATTACCCATACAAAATATAATAATAAGACATCTGCTCTTGGTCTGCGACCCATGGTAACTGTGTTGTGTTAATTAGTAATGTCCTTCGCATTTTAATAGCTGTTACTCATACTCACCCTATCGGTGGAGGTCTATATGGCCTGCATGATTACCCTTACAAAATATAACAACCAAACATATGCTCTGGGACCCATGGTAAGTAGGTTGTGTTAAGTAGTACTGTTCTTTGCATTTTCATACCTGTTACAACACCAAATGGTGGCAGGTCTATCTGGCCTTCATGATTAGCTGCACCCAAACCCAAAAAAAAAGCCGAGTGGTCTTAGACTAACACCCATGGCTAACTCTGTTGTTTCAATTAGTACTATTCTTAGCACTTTCGTCCCTGTTACGGGCGGTCTACATGGCCATCATGATTAGCCGAACAAAATACTACAATCCAACCTTTGCTCAGTCTTCATAGGCCCTTCATTGTCTGTATTTTGATAGTACAGTTCTTATTATTTTTATAGCTGATACAACACCGAATGTTGTCATCTCTATATGGCCTGCATGATTAGCTGCACCCAATATAAAAAATAGTAATAAAATAAATCTTATTACTATATGGTGGTCTACATGGCCATCATGATTAGCCTAACCAAATACTACAATCCAACCTTGGCTCAGTCTTCCTAAGGCCCTTCATTGGCTGTATTTTGGTAGTACTGTTATTATTAGTTTAATAGCTGATACGACACCGAATGTTGTCAGCTCTATATGGCCTGCATGAATAGCCGCACCCAAAGCCAAAAAAAAAGCCAAGCGGTTTTGCACTAACACCCATGGCTAACTCTGTTGTTTCAAGTTCTACTATTCTTAGCTCTTTCATCTCATCATCCCTGTTACTTCCAGGACTCTCGGTGGTGGTGGTCTACATGGCCATCATGATTAGCCTAACCAAATACTACAATCCAACCTTGGCGCAGTATTCCTAAGGCCCTTCATTGGCTGTATTTTGTTAGTACTGTTCTTATTAGTTTAATAGCTGATACGACACCGAATGTTGTTAGCTCTATATGGCCTGCATGAATAGCCGCACCCAAAGCCAAAAAAAAGCCAAGCGGTTTTGCACTAACACCCATGGCTAACTCTGTTGTTTCAAGTTCTACTATTCTTAGCTCTTTCATCTCATCATCCCTGTTACTTCCAGGACTCTCGGTGGTGGTGGTGGTCTACATGGCCATCATGATTAGCCTAACCAAATACTACAATCCAACCTTGGCTCAGTCTTCCTAAGGCCCTTCATTGGCTGTATTTTGGTAGTACTGTTATTATTAGTTTAATAGCTGATACGACACCGAATGTTGTCAGCTCTATATGGCCTGCATGAATAGCCGCACCCAAAGCCAAAAAAAAAGCCAAGCGGTTTTGCACTAACACCCATGGCTAACTCTGTTGTTTCAAGTTCTACTATTCTTAGCTCTTTCATCTCATCATCCCTGTTACTTCCAGGACTCTCGGTGGTGGTGGTCTACATGGCCATCATGATTAGCCTAACCAAATACTACAATCCAACCTTGGCTCAGTATTCCTAAGGCCCTTCATTGGCTGTATTTTGTTAGTACTGTTCTTATTAGTTTAATAGCTGATACGACACCGAATGTTGTTAGCTCTATATGGCCTGCATGAATAGCCGCACCCAAAGCCAAAAAAAAGCCAAGCGGTTTTGCACTAACACCCATGGCTAACTCTGTTGTTTCAAGTTCTACTATTCTTAGCTCTTTCATCTCATCATCCCTGTTACTTCCAGGACTCTCGGTGGTGGTGGTCTACATGGCCATCATGATTAGCCTAACCAAATACTACAATCCAACCTTGGCTCAGTCTTCCTAAGGCCCTTCATTGGCTGTATTTTGGTAGTACTGTCATCCTTTTGAATAATAGATTACAGGAAAGGCATTGATTTTAGAATCCCAGAGATCATTTATATGACCCGTGAAATAGAAAAAAACATTGATTAGACACCCAGTACACTTATTTATCCATAGGCCTTTTTAGCAGAGGCTCCAGGACCCTCAACAAAAACAAGAGCAGGGAGGTGGGCATAGGAGTACAATGGAGTTTGACAATAATAATGTGAAGGGGAAGATTGCGGAGTTGTGTCATTTTAATTTTGTTATTGTGGGAAATACTTGCAATGACCTTGCTCTGGTGAATCCATATTGCAAATGTGTTTTTTAAGGCACTGTTTGTCTATTTTTTGAATATCAGCATTTGGTAATTGAAGCTCAACTTAAGGCTGGTGAGAACCGACCTCTCTTCTGGCTGTTTGCAAATGTTGTTGCTCTGGACAAACATGTGAATAAGGGTCCATCAGCCATATTCTGCACTCAACCCCTTTGATGATTGACGATAAACATGTGTCACCTGCAATCAGAGCCCGTTACTTCTGTCTAAATCATCTTCCTGCTAGGGACAGCCCACTGTTTCCCACAGCAAGTCCGAAGCTTGAACTACAAGATTGTCTTGAGTATGGTAGGAAACCAAAGTTTATTTTATTCTGTACTATCACCACAAAAACTGAACTTCTTGAAGCAACGAAAATGCCAGCAATTTCATGTGCTTATGGATGACAAGGACGTCCTGTCCTGTGGTGCACAGAGATGGAGACGATTTTTGCCCTCCCTGTACACTACCCAGATGTCTACAACATCACCGGAAACACAAGACAGCCACTGTTGTGAAGTTCCTGGAGTGTTCCGTAAAATAAAATAAAAATTCATTAGATACCCGTTACATAATTATTTATCCTCAGGCCTTTTTAATACGAGGGTCCCGGAGCCTCAACCGAAACAACAGCATGAAAGAGGAGATATGTCATCCTTTTGAATAAAAGATTACAGTAAAGGCATTGATTTTAGAAACCCACAGATCATTATTTGCAACCGTGAAATTAGAAAAAAACATTGATTACACAGCTGTGACACTTATTTATGCTCAGGCCTTTTTAATACGAGGGTCCCGGAGCCTCAACCGAAACAACAGCATGAAAGAGGAGATATGTCATCCTTTTGAATAAAAGATTACAGTAAAGGCATTGATTTTAGAAACCCACAGATCATTATTTGCAACCGTGAAATTAGAAAAAAACATTGATTACACAGCCGTGACACTTATTTATGCTCAGGCCTTTTTAATACGAGGGTCCCGGAGCCTCAACCGAAACAACAGCATGAAAGAGGAGATATGTCATCCTTTTGAATAAAAGATTACAGTAAAGGCATTGATTTTAGAAACCCACAGATCATTATTTGCAACCGTGAAATTAGAAAAAAACATTGATTACACAGCCGTGACACTTATTTATGCTCAGGCCTTTTTAATACGAGGGTCCCGGAGCCTCAACCGAAGCAACAGCATGAAAGAGGAGATATGTCATCCTTTTGAATAAAAGATTACAGTAAAGGCATTGATTTTAGAAACCCACAGATCATTATTTGCAACCGTGAAATTAGAAAAAAACATTGATTACACAGCCGTGACACTTATTTATGCTCAGGCCTTTTTAATACGAGGGTCCCGGAGCCTCAACCGAAACAACAGCATGAAAGAGGAGATATGTCATCCTTTTGAATAAAAGATTACAGTAAAGGAATTGATGTTAGAAACCCACAGATCATTATTTGCAACCGTGAAATTAGAAAAAAACATTCATTAGACACCGGTTACACTTATTTATCCTCAGGCCTTGTTAATACGAGGGTCCCGGAGCCGCAACTGAAACAACAGCATGAAAGAGGACATATGTCATCCTTTTGAATTATAGATTACAGGAAAGGCATTGATTTTAGAAACACTGAGATAATTACTTGCAACCGGGAAATAAAAAAAAACATTGAACAGACACCCAGTACACTTTATTATCCATAGGCCTTTTCAGCAGAGGCTCCAGGACCCTCAACAAAAACAAGAGCAGGGAGCTGGGCATCAGAGTACAATGGAGTGTGACAATAATAATCTGAAGGTGAAGATTGCATAGTTGTGGCATTTTAATTTTGTTATCGTGGGAACTTAGTACTTGCAATGACCTTGCTCTGGTGAATCCATATCGCAAATGTGTTATTTAAGGCACTGTTTGTCTATTTTTTTGAATATCAGCATTTGGTAAATGAAGCTCAACTTAAGGCTGGTGAGAAACGACCTCTCTTCTGGCTGTTTGCAAATGTTGTGGCTCTGGACAAACATGTGAATAAGGGGCCATCAGCGATATTCTGCACGCAACCCCTTTGATGATTGACAATAAACATGTGTCACCTGCAAGCAGAGCTCGTTACTTCTGTCTAAATCATCTTCCTGGTATGGACAGGCCACTGTTTCCCACAGCAAGTACGAATATTGAAATACAAGATTGTCTTGAGTATGGTAGGAAACCAAAGTTTATTTAATTCTGTATTATCTATCACCACAAAAATTGAACTTCTTGAAGCAACGAAAATGCCAGCAATTTCATGTGCTTATGGATGACAAGGACGTCCTGTCCTGTGGTGCACAGAGATGGAGACGATTTTTGCCCTCCCTGTACACTACCCAGATGTCTCAAACATCACCAGAAACACAATACAGCCACTCTTGTGAAATTCCTGGAGTGTTCCGGTAGCCATCTCTTTGCGCTCCTAAAGGAATACTTTATCAGTGTTTTTGTATACATCCGACAACAGCTTCGGAGACTGTGGTGACGCACATGTTATTTACTGTTGTTCCAACTGTGGCAATATCAATTGGCATGAAAAAGTTAAGATTTGTGGGTGGCGGAGCCTATAGCTGTTGCGGTAGGACGTGTGTTTGAGGAGCTCCAGGTCTTACAAGTTACTTTGGAGTTAGTTTTCAACCTTAATTTAATTTTCTTTTTGGGATTCATAGTCACACTTTCTGGGGCTATCCAAGATTAGCCTGGTAAAAGCAGTAGTAGTCACCCCTTATATCAACGGGTACGGAGACCTGTTTTTTGCATTTCCAATATTGCGCCGGTCCACAAACTAATCCTGAATGAAAAAAAACCCTTACAATTTGGACTAGTGACGCACATTTTATGCACACTGTGGCAATTGCAATTTGCAATAAAAATAATCTGCTAACAACAACCACTACCTACGACCACACCTGACTCCTGAAGTCATGCTTCAGTTATTAAGTCAAGTTAAATAAAAAAAATTTCTTTATTATGCGCAGCAGAGGCTCCAGTACCGTCGACAAAACCAGCAGCAGCAAAGAGGACATATGGCATCCTTTTGAAAAAATGATTATAGGAAAGGCATTGATTTCAGAAACACAGAGATCATTAGTTGCAACCGGTAAATCGAAAAAAAACATTGATTAGACACCCAGTACACTTATTTTTCATTAGGCCTTTTTAATAAGAGGCTCCCGGAGCCTCAACCGAAACAACAGCATCAAAAAGTACATATGGCATCCTTGTGAATAATAGATTACTGGAAAGGTATTGATTTTAGAAACCCGTGGATAATTTTTTGCAAACGTGAAATCTAAAAAAACATAGATTATACACCCAGTACACTTCTTTATCCTTAGGCCTTTTTAGAAGAGTCTCCCGTAGCCTCAACAGAAACAACAGCATGAAAGAGGACATATGGCATCCTTGTGACTAATAGATTACAGGAAAGGCATTGATTTTAGAAACCCGGAGATAATTTGTTGCAACCGGGAAATCTAAAAAAAAATGGATTAGACAACCAGGACACTTATTTATCCTTAGGCCTTAGTAGCAGAGGCTCCAGGACCCTCAACAAAACCAGCAGCAGTAAAGAGGACATATGGCATCCTTTAGAAAAATAGATTTCTGGAAAGGCATTGATTTTAGAAACACAGAGATCATTAGTTGCAACCGTGCAATCTCTAAAAAATTGGATTATACACCAAATACACTTATTTATCCTTAGGCCTTTTTCGCAGAGGCTCCAGGACCCTCCACAAAACCAGCAGCATGAAAGAGGACATATGGCATCCTTTAGAAAATTAGATTACAGGAAAGGCATTGATTTTAGAAACACAGAGATCATTAGTTGCAACCGTGAAATCGCAAAAAAACTTCGATTATACACCAAGTACACTTATTTATCCTTAGGCCTTTTTAGCAGAGGCTACAGGACCCTCCACAAAACCAGCAGCATGAAAGAGGACATATGGCATCCTTTAGAAAATTAGATTACAGGAAAGGCATTGATTTTAGAAACACAGAGATCATTAGTTGCAACCGTGCAATCGCAAAAAACTTTGATTATACACCAAGTACACTTATTTATCCTTAGGCCTTTTTCGCAGAGGCTCCAGGACCCTCCACAAAACCAGCAGCAGTAAAGAGGACAAATGGCATCCTTTAGAAAATAGATTTCTGGAAAGGCATTGATTTTAGAAACACAGAGATCATTAGTTGCAACCGTGCAATCTCTAAAAAATTGGATTATACACCAAATACACTTATTTATCCTTAGGCCTTTTTCGCAGAGGCTCCAGGACCCTCCACAAAACCAGCAGCATGAAAGAGGACATATGGCATCCTTTAGAAAATTAGATTACAGGAAAGGCATTGATTTTAGAAACACAGAGATCATTAGTTGCAACCGTGAAATCGCAAAAAACTTTGATTATACACCAAGTACACTTATTTATCCTTAGGCCTTTTTAGCAGAGGCTACAGGACCCTCCACAAAACCAGCAGCATGAAAGAGGACATATGGCATCCTTTAGAAAATTAGATTTCAGGAAAGGCATTAATTTTAGAAACACAGAGATCATTAGTTGCAACCGTGAAATCTAAAAAAACATAGATTATACACCCAGTACACTTCTTTATCCTTAGGCCTTTTTAGAAGAGTGTCCCGGAGCCTCAACAGAAAGAACAGCATGAAAGAGGACATATGGCATCCTTTTGAAAAATAGATTACAGGAAAGGCATTGATTTTAGAAAGACAGAAAAAATTTGTTACAAACGGGAAAACATTGAATAGACACCCAGTACACTTCTTTATCCTTCGGCCTTTTTAGCAGAGGCTCCAGGACACTCAACAAAACCAGCAGTAGGAAAGAGGACATATGGCATCCTTTGTGAAAAAAAGATTATAGGAAAGGCATTGATTTTAGAAACCCGTGGATAATTTGTTGCAACCGTGAATTTGAATCAAAAAAATTGATTGGATGGACACCCAGTACAATTCTTTCTCCCTAGGCTTTTTTATAAGAGTGTCCAGGACCCTCAAACTAAATACCAGCAGGAAAGAGAACATATGGCATACTTTGGAACAATAAAGTACTGGTACCGCATTGATTTGTGAAACCCACAGATAATTGTTTGTAAAAGTGAAATAGCCCCAAAAACCATGCTTGGACTCACACTCCAGGTCGTTCTCCTTCAGATTTTTTATAAGAGGGTCCAGCACCCTCAACAGAAACAACTGCAGGAAACACCACCACATATGCCATCCTTTTGCACAAGCGAGTACAGGTATGGCATCCATTTTAGAAACCCAAAGATAATTGAGAGGAACCAGGAACATTTTTCTAAAAACTGGATGGGGCACCCATTACTACAGGTCGTTCTCCTTCAGCCTTTTTATATCATGGGCACGACTCGCAACAGGCACAACAGCATGAAACACAACATATGCCACCCTTTTGCACAATAGAGTACAGGTATGGCATAGATGGAACACGGAGATAATTTAGAGCAACCAAGAGACGGATAAAGATGCTTGGTCGGTCCTACTCTTTCAAATTTGTTGCATTTTGCGTTCAATTGAATGGTCCACCGGATATGAGTGGTGTGTAAAGTTGTACAATTTGTAACAGTTTAATCACTAGTGTTATGTGCCTTATTTTTTTTATTTGAGTTTTGTACCCACAGAGATGCAGCAGAGGTCAGAAAAATTAGGAATGTACAAATGACTGAAAAATTGGGGTATTGTTGTAGCAACTGCTGTAGCAGCGGCCAGAAAAATCGATGTTTGTAAAACATTTATAAAGTGCCCTAAAAGCTTGTGGCTTGAACACTAGTTGTTGGCGGATAAGTCAAGCAAGTCCTCCGTCTTTTTAACCAAAAAAAAATGCCAGCCTGTGTACCAGTTGTAGCCCAAGCCAGCTCATATCATCATCAGTAGTTTTTTATTTAAATGTATCGCCCAATGTCAGTCCCTTCGGGATCCAGCCCTCATTCATTTTTTTAAAAGTGAGATAGTCAAGACTTTTTTGACCTAGGCAACTTCTCTTCTCAGTGACAAAACCTCCTGCTGCACTAAAAGTCCTTTCGGACAGGACACTTGAAGCGGGGCAGGCCAGAAGTTCCATTGCAAATTGGGATAGCTCAGGCCACAAGTCCAGCCTGCACACCCAGTAGTCAAGGGGTTCATCGCTCCTGAGAGTGTCGAGATCCGCAGTTAAAGCTAGGTAGTCTGCTACCTGTCGGTTGAGTCTTTCTCTAAGGCTGGATCCCGAAAGGCTCTGATGGTGCATGGGAGTTAAAAAGGTACGCATGTCCTCCATCAACAAGACGTCAGGAAAGCGCCCGGTCCTTGCCACCGTGGTTGTGGGAGGAGGAGGATTAATTTCATCTCTTCCCCTGTTACATTCCCGTGGTGCTGTGACATCACCCTTATACGCTGTGTAAAGCATAGTTTTTAATTTATTATGAAAATGCTGCATCCTTTCCGACTTGCGGGAATTTGGTAACATTTCAGGCACTTTATGCTTATACTGGGGGTCGAGGAGCGTGGACACCCAGTACAGGTCGTTCTCCTTCAGCTTTTTTATACGAGGGTCCCAAAACAGGCATGACAGCATGAAAGAACCCATTTGAACAAGGTTGGATGCTGAGCTAATCATGTCGCGTTCCTCCTCCTCACTGATCTCACTGATGGTATCTTCTTCCCCCCAGCCACGTACAACACCACGGGTACCAGAGAGGTGACAACAACGAGCACCCTGGGATGACTGTTGTGCTCGGTCTTCCTCCTCCTCATCCTCCCCAAAGCCACATTCCTCCTCTGACTCCTCTTCCTCACAATCCTCTTCCTGCGTTGCCGCAGGTCCAGCAAGCAATGCTGATTCGGCTGTTTGCGGGGGTGATGGACACCACAACTCTCCCGCTTCCTCTTCACGCTCATCTACTGCCTGATCCAGCACTCTTCGCAGGGCACGCTCCAGGAAGAAAACAAATGGTATGATGTCACTGATGGTGCCTTCGGTGCGACTGACAAGGTTTGTCACCTCCTCAAAAGGACGCATGAGCCTACAGGCATTGCGCATGAGCGTCCAGTAATTTGGCAAAAATATCCCCAGCTCCCCAGAGGCTGGCCTAGCACCCCAGTCATACAAATACTCATTAACAGCATTTTCTTGTTGGAGCAGGCGGTCAAACATTAGGAGTGTTGAATTCCACCGTGTCGGGCTGTCGCAAATCAAGCGCCTCACTGGCAGGTTGTTTCGACACTGGATATCAGACAAGTGCGCCATGGCCGTGTAGGAACGCCTGAAATGGCCACACACCTTCCTGGCCTGCTTCAGGACGTCCTGTAAGCCTGGGTACTTATGGACAAATCGTTGTACAATCAGATTACACACATGTGCCATGCTCGGCACATGTGTCAACTTGCCCAATTTCATTGCCACCACCAAATTACTTCCATTGTCAGAAACAACCTTGCCAATCTCCAGTTGGTGCGGAGTCAGCCACTGATCCACCTGTGCGTTCAGGGCGGTCAGGAGTGCTGGTGCGGTGTGACTCTCCGCTTTCATGCAAGTCAACCCCAAGACGGCGTGACACTGCTGTACCCGGGATGTAGCATAGTACCTGGGGAGCTGAGGGGGTGCCATAGATGTGGAGCAAGACGCATAAGTTGAAGAGGACTCAGCCGAGGAAGAGGTTATGGAAGAGGATGGAGTAGGAGGAGTAGAGGAGGTAGCAGCAGGCCTGCCTGCAAGTCGTGGCGGTGTCACCAACTCTTCTGCAGAGCCACGCATTCCATGCTTGTCAGAAGTCAGCAGGTTTACCCAATGCGCAGTGTAGGTGATATACCTGCCCTGACCATGCTTTGCAGACCAGCTATCCGTGGTCATATGGACCCTTGCCCCAACGCTGTGTGCCAGACATGCCATAACTTCCTTTCTCACAACAGAGTACAGGTTTGGGATTGCCTTTTGTGAAAATAAATTTCTGCCAGGTACCTTCCACTGCGGTGTCCCAATAGATACAAATTTTTTGAAAGCATCAGACTCCACCAGCTTGTATGGTAAAAGCTGGCGGGCTAAGAGTTCAGACAAGCCAGCTGTCAGACGCCGGGCAAGGGGGTGACTTTGAGAAATTGGCTTCTTACGCTCAAACATGTCCTTGACAGACATCTGACTGTGGGCAGATGACCAGGAACTGCTACATAAGAGAGACTGAGTGGAGGATGGTTGAGAGGGGGAAAGGAGGACAGCACTGGTTGACGTGGCTGAAGATGCTGGAGCAGGAGGAGGAGGGCGGCTTTCACTTTGTGTGCTGCTTCTACTCATGTGTTCTTCCCATCGGCCTTTGTGATGGGAGACCATGTGCCTTCGCAAAGCAGTTGTACCTAGGTGGCTGTTGGACTTCCCACGACTCAGTTTCTTTTGGCATAGGTTGCAAATGGCATCGCTGTTGTCAGAGGCAGACACACAAAAAAAATGCCACACTGCTGAGCTCTGCGATGATGGCATTCTGGTGGCGGCAACAGCATGCGTTGATGGGCATCGGCAGGCTGTCTGGCTGACCCCTGGTGACGATGCATGCTGTCTGACTGTGCCACTAGCTCCTTGAGACGACCTCCCCGTGCTTCCAAATCGTCTCCTCCTCCTCCTCCTCCTCCTCTCTGTCTCCCCATCTGAACTTTCCCCCTCTTCTTCTTCTCTTCTAGCAGGCACCCACGTGACATCCACCGACACATCATCATCAACCGCTTCACTTGTATCTGAAACATCAAGAAAGGAAGCAGCAGCGGGTACAACATCATCATCATCATCACACCGTACCTCCATGTCGGTAATGCTGCCTGACTGAGACTGATCACTATTATCTACATCCTCTGTCAATGATGGTTGCGCATCACTCATTTCTTCAAAATGATGTGTCAATAACTCCTGTGACAGATCAAGTGAAGCGGCTGTGGTGCTAGTGTTGGTTGTGGCGACAGGCGGCGGAGTGGCACTGGTCACTTGAGACCTGCCCAAAGCACAGCTGGACTTAGATGGTGTGTCAAGGTTAGGAGGACTAGCAGCGGAAGCTGAAGAAGATTGGGTTTCCTGTGTTAGCCATTCAACTAGGTCCTCCTCAGAAGTTTTTGCATCCCCCCTGGTACCCGGTGTCTGAACAATGTGCATATTTGTAGGGTCTAAAGGAATCACAGCACCACGACCACGACCACGGAACCTGCGGGGTGGCCTGCCTCTGCCTGTCATTTTTTTTAAATGGAAACTAACAATACTATTACACCAATTGAGTGGTGGCACTGTGAAAGTGGGCACAGTATACGCTGTGAGACTGACAACAACAAAAAAGACAGATGTTTTAAAAATCACAAATTGTTAATTTTTTGAAATATTACTAGTACTGTGGCAACAAATATGATTGTTTGGCACTATTTGGCAAATGAGCCTGTCTGGCACACACTGGGAGAAAGGAAACTGCAATTCAATGGCACTAGGAGACTGAAGAATCAATGTCAAAACAGTTATGATTAACAAAAATTCCAATCCTGTTACAATAAATATGAGTGGTGGCACTAATTGGCTAGTTGGGACTGGCACACAGGCAGGCAGGCAGGAGGAAAATGCAATTCAAGGGCACTAGTAGACTGCAGATTGACAGTCAAAACAGTGTTGATTGACAAATTTTGCAATACTGTTAAAAGAAATATGATTGCTAGCACTAATTGGATAGTTGGGCCTGGCACACAGGCTGACAGGCAGTAGAAAAGTGCAATTCAATGGCACAAGCAAAATGAGGATTAAGATCAACAATCAAGATTTTTTTTATTTTAATTAGTAACTATACTGTGACAACAATTAGGATTGGTGTAAATAGTTGGCAAGACGGCCTGGCACAAAAGGATGGCAGGCAGGAGGGAGATGCAATTCAAGGACACTAGGAGACTGATTAATGACAGTCAAAACAGTGATGATTGACAATTTTTGCAATACTGTTAAAAGAAATATGATTGCTGACAACAATTGGCTAGGTGGGCCTGGCTCACAGCAGGCTGCAAGGCAGGAGGAAAGTGCTATTCAATGGCACCAGCAAACTGAGGTTTCAAATCACAGCAACTATTACCAAAAATTTTAATTTTTAATTATTAGAATACTGTCACAACAAATATGATTGGTGTAAATATTTTTTAAGTAGGCCTGGCACACAGGCTTGGAAGGATGTAGAAAAGTGCTATTCTAGGGCACGAGCAAACTGAGGATTAAGATCATCAACAATAAAGATTTTTTTAATTGTAATTAGTAACTATACTGTGACAAAAAATTAGGATTGGTGTAAATAGTTGGCAAGACGGTCTGGCACAAAAGGATGGCAGGCAGGAGGGAGATGCAATTCAAGGACACTAGGAGACTGATTACTGACAGTCTAAACAGTGATGATTGACAATTTTTGCAATACTGTTAACAGAAATATGATTGCTGACAACAATTGGCTAGGTGGGCCTGGCTCACAGCAGGCTGCAAGGCAGGAGGAAAGTGTTATTCAATGGCACCAGCAAACTGACGATTCAAATCACAGCAACTATTACCAAAAATTTAAATTTTTAATTATTAGAATACTGTCACAACAAATATGATTGGTGTAAATATTTTTTAAGTAGGCCTGGCACACAGGCTTGGAAGGCTGTAGAAAAGTGAAATTCAAAGGCACAAGCAAACTGAGGATTAAGATCATCAACAATAAAGATTTTTTTAATTTTAATTAGTAACTATACTGTGACAAAAAATTTGGATTGGTGTAAATAGTTGGCAAGACGGCCTGGCACAAAAGGATGGCAGGCAGGAGGGAGATGCAATTCAAGGAAACTAGGAGACTGATTACTGACAGTCTAAACAGTGATGATTGACAATTTTTTCAATACTGTTAACAGAAATATGATTGCTGACAACAATTGGTTAGGTGGGCCTGGCTCACAGCAGGCTGCAAGGCAGGAGGAAAGTGCTATTCAATGGCACCAGAAAACTGACGATTCAAATCACAGCAACTATTACCAAAAATTTTAATTTTTAATTATTAGAATACTGTCACAACAAATATGATTGGTGTAAATATTTTTTAAGTAGGCCTGGCACACAGGCTTGGAAGGCTGTAGAAAAGTGCAATTCAAAGGCACGAGCAAACTGAGGGTGAAGATCAACACTAAAAAATTTTTTTATTTAAATTAATAACTATACTGTCTGACTGTGACAACAATTATGATTGGTGTAAATAGTTGGCTAGACGGCCTGGCACAAAAGGCTGGCAGTGGCAGGCAGGAGGTAAATTAAATTCAATGGCCCTAGGAGACTGAATATTTGCAGTCCAAAAAATTATGTTTTTTTTTTTTATTACTGTTACAAGAATTGTGATTGGTGCCACTAATTGGCTACTTGGGCCTGGCACACAGGCTGGCAGATATGAGTCGTGGATGGTAGGTAGGGCAGCAATTTAACACAGTATGCTGTGTAAGTGACAAAAACACAGGACTGATAGAAAATTAAGTTACATTACTCTAGCAAAATATTTAAAAATTTTAGATTTTAATATTAAAATTATGTTAATAAGTGCAATGCACATATGACTCTATGAGTGGTCGCACTGGCTGGCTGCTACGTAGGGCAGCAATTATAACAACAGTATGCTGTGTAAGTCAGATAGACAGTTAGACACAGGCCTGATAGAAAATACAATTAGATTACACTAGCATAATGATTTAAAGACTTTTTTTTGGAAATTTTAAGAAAAAGGTTAAGCACATACATATGAGTCGTGGCTGATAGCCTTGGAAGGGCAGCTATTAAAAACAGTAGGCTCTGTATGTCGGATAGTTAATCCAAGATTGGGAAAATAAATGAGCGCTCCAAGCCCAGAAATATATAAAAAGTCAATTTTATTCCATACTTATTAAAACCATACAAAATAGAATAAAAAGTGGTAAGCACTATTGTGCAAAAAACAAGTTGAGGAACAGGTGCAAAAACAGCAAACGTTTCGTGCTCCACGCACTTGGTCACTGCTGATTGATACACCTGTTCAGTGCTCCTTTTATTACCTGGAATCCTTAAAGTGAAATCACAAATTTTATTAACCTGTATTTTGCCATTCTGTGGGGGAGCCTATGACAAGAAACATTTTTTTTATTTTCAATACACAAAATATTATATATAGATAAGCAAATTGATTCATGTTAAGAATTTAATTATTATGCCCAAGGATAATATATCCTAAGTCAAATTTGATTATGTTTTACATTTTTTATCTCCTATAATTGGAAAATCTATACATATCATTCTATGAAACATTATTTCAAAACCTGTATATAATCAAGGTCAATTCTCATATTCAGTTTAAACTAATAAATTATAGCATACACCTTGAACAGGTTGGTACTGTGATTTGCAGAGAATGAGCCTATGACAAGACACTGTAATTTACATAAATTTCTTTTAGATAGATACATAGTAATTTTGTGTTAGCCTTATGTGGGAAACTAAAATTAAGATAGATGGGGAGATATTTTTTTTTTTTTTTAAAAAAAAGCTTTATTGCATGAACAGTTATAACTTTACAACGTGAGTACAGTACATTGACATAATATGGTTACATCTTACATTGCTTTATATGTATTATTTATTATAATAACGTTTCAAATGGTAATTAGGTATTTGAGATAATAGCCCATTATACTTTAGTAAGCATCCATGTACTGTGTAACATTTGCAACATGTCCGAATGTTCACATGTTATTCTGACAAGTGCATTACAGGTAAGAAAGAAGGAAGAGAAGAAAGAGAAGAGAAAGAGAGGGAAAAGTGACCATAGACTGTAATAGAGGGAGGTAGAAGGGGGAAGAGAAAAAAAAAGGGGGGGGGAATGTGTACGGAGGAGGGGGAGAAGACCCCCATTACAGGAAGGGAGAGGGAAGGCGGCATATTTGACACCTTTTCTAGGCTGTCACAAGATCCAATATGCTCTTCCATTATTGTCTGTATCTTATACGCCTCTGCCTTCCCAGATCAACATCATATACTCATATGTTTCCATTTTGCCAGATTTCATATAATGGAACCGTTCTAAGCTTAGTAGGTCTCTGACCCCAGTCTTCCACTCTCCCAGAGTCGGGACCTGCAGGGACTTCCAGTGTTTCGGGATAAGTCCCTTTGCACAGTTCAAAAACAAGAGGAACAAGTGCCGTTTCGCTTCTTCGACGAGCTTCGGAATTTCGTGATAAATAAGGTACTTAGGATTGGGAGGCAAAATCATTTTCAGGAGCCTGCTGGTTTCCCCAAATACTTCCTCCCAAAAGGGCTGCACAAGGGGGCACCGCCACCATAAGTGTAACAGCGAACCTTCCTCTCCACAGCCCCTCCAACACTCCCCGTCCAGGTGATGGTATATCTTTCTCAGCCTCTGCGGAGTCATGTACCACCTGCTTAGGAATTTGAAATGCATTTCTTGTAAACGCATCGATACCGAGGCTTTTTTCGCTTTACTAAAAATTGCTTTCCAAGCCAAAGAGTCAAACTCAACACCCAATTCTCTGTGCCATGCCGCTACGTATGTGGGCCTAGTTTCTCCATCTCCCTGAATTAGTATTTTATATAGTATAGAGATTAAGTGGCGCGGAAAGGTTAGTGAGGTACACAGTCCCTCAAAAGGAGTTTTCTGTCTGTACAGAAGTTCTCTGTTCCGTGCTTTGTTGACAAAATGTGTCAACTGCGCAACCCGAAACCATGAGGAAAACATCCGAGGATTCCATTCCGCCAATTCAGCTTGTGGCTTGAGACGGTCTTGATTAAGGACATTAGATATGGCCACCGCAGAAAGTGCATAAGCTGGCCCCGGGGTGTGTTTCCTATCTGCCATGCCATTGTCGGGATTTTCGCATACCGGAATAACCGGTGTAGTGGGTGAGGAGATATAACCCCTGATTTTAATTAGTTTATCCCATTCGCGGAACACATCATCAATGAGCAGATACAGTGAGATGCATTTAGGACGGTTTCCTGTGCTTATCCAAGCCAAGGAGCCGACATTGCCTCTCTGTAGAATCTCTCTATCTAGTCCTATCCAGGCCTTGTCTGGTGATCCATGGCACCATTCTACAATTCGCTGGAGAATCATTGCTCTATGATATTCAACCAACTAAGGCACTCCCGCACCCCCCCATCCCTGGGCAAGTACATGTTTTTTTTGCTAATCCTAGGTCTCAGGTCTTTCCAGATATAGGATTCAATTATCATTTGAATTTGATGGATCCAGTGCTCGGCTGCTGCCAGAGGAATCATTTGCATAATATAGAGTACTCTGGGCAACACATTCATTTTTGTCACATGGATTCTTCCCATCCATGAGATGGATTTATTTTTCCATGATGCCAAGTCTCCAGCAATGGCGTCTCTGATATTTTTGTAGTTGATGCTCAAAATTTCCCTAAGTGAGGGGGCAAGCCAGATGCCAAGATAGCCCAATTGTTTCTCAGCAACTCTCAAAGGACATCCATGGATCTGCCTCTCAAAAGCCTCACATGGCATGGTGATATTCAAAATCTCTGATTTTGAGAGATTGAGTGAGAAGTCCGAGACTCGACCAAATGCCTCAAACTCTTTCAGTGCCGCCTTCAGAGAAGCACCATTATCAGCCAGGGTCATAAGCACGTCATCTGCGTACATAATTAATTTATGTTCTATCTCCCCCACTTGTATGCCACAGACAGCGGTATTAGCTCTTATCTTGCTGGCCAATGTCTCCATCACTAGAGCAAACAACAGAGGAGAGAGCGGGCACCCCTGTCTCGTCCCGTTGGAGATCGTGAAGGGCCTAGATAGCATCCCATTCACTCTGACTCGCGCACTTGGATTGGAGTACAAAGAAAGTACCCCATTAACAAAGCGGGGACCGAGCCCCACCTTCATCAAAGTATGGCGCATAAAGGACCAATTGACCCGGTCGAAAGCCTTTTCCGCGTCCGTTGATACGAGTACCAACGGCGCAGAATCGGCATGCGCAGCAGTGATCAGCTGGAGGACCCTAAGAGCATTGTCCCGTGCCTCTCTAGCAGGAATAAAGCCTGCTTGGTCCGTGGAAATCAACTGAGGTAAATATTTTTGGAGGCGGTTTGCCATGACCTTTGCTAAAATCTTAACATCAACGTTAAGGAGAGAGATTGGTCTATAGCTGCCTGGTTGACTCACTGATTTATTCGGTTTGGGAATGACCGAAATGAAGGCCTCCAGCATCGGACGGGGCAGGACCGGGTCACCTGAGAGGCGATTAAACAAGTGAAGTAAACGAGGCACAAGGATGTCTGCAAAGACTTTGTAGTAACGTGACCCGATCCCATCAGGGCCCGGGCTTTTACCAATTTTAAGGCTCTTAACAGCCTCTTTTATCTCTTCTGACTCGAAGGGAGCTTCGAGATGTTCCGTCTCATCCTCCGACAGTCGCGGCATATCTATGTCTTCTAGATAGTCTATGATTTCCTGTTCCGATTTGCAATCAAACCGAAGACGCTCCCCCCCCTTCCTCTCTCGAGTGAATATTGTAGAGGGAATCATAAAAGCTTCCAAAGGTGTTAGCGATTGACTGCCCATCTTTATGTATCATTCCCTGATCATCTATGAGCTCAAAGACGTATGAGTTAAGTCTTTTCCGTGCGAGCGCACGGGCCAAGAGCTTCCCCGCCTTATTACTATGTTCAAAAAACCTCTGCCGCAAGACGAGAGCTTTTTTGTGTTGTTCCTCCTGCAAATGCCTCAGCAAAGCTGATCTGGCCTCCATAAGCTCCTCCCGCAGCCCGTTGTCATTAGGGCTATTTTTATGAGCCGCCTCCTTCTGAGCTACTTGTGTCAGTAAGTTTGCATATGTCTCTCTTTTAGTTCTACGCAAAGCCGCGCAGTGCCGCATCAAAATGTCTCTAAGCACACATTTGTGCGCTTCCCAGACAGTGAAGCTATCCACCTCATCATCTGTATTTAGTCGAAAGTATTCCTCAAGCTTTTCCTGTAGCTGTTGTACCAGGAGCTGGTCATTTAGGAGATACTCATCCAATCTCCAGATATAAGGTGTTATTGGGGAGTCTGGCCAATCAATTGAGCATCGGACCGGAGCATGGTCTGACCACGTGATTGTAGCAATGTCACTGCTGGTTATAGTTGCCAGGCCTGCGGAGTCTGCGAATAGATATTCTATCCTCGTATATTTCCTATGAGGATGCGAGTAGAAAGTGTAGTTTTTAATTGAGGGATGATAGGTACGCCAGACATCATGCACCACGAGGTCTGCGAGAGACCTGGTGAGATGTTTAATCACCCTATGGGGAGCGCTGGACAAACCGTCAGAGGTATCCAGGATAGGTTCCAGGGACACGTTGAAGTCCCCCCCTAAATAAAGAACGCCCCTCTGTATCTCCATGATTTGCAACATGACTTTTTTGAAAAACAAGTCCTGTGCTTTATTAGGAAAATATAGATTGGCTAGGGTCACCGGCCTATTATGTAATCTGCCCGTCAGGATTAGGTACCTACCATTTGGGTCTCCAATCATTTGTTCCAGCTGAAAGGGTATTGTGGAGCGGAGAAGTATTCCCACTCCATTTTTTTTGGACGGTCCAGAGGCAAAGTAAGCAGTCGGAAAGTGCCTGTTAAACCATTTCGGTTCCTTCCTTTTGGAGAAGTGTGTCTCCTTGATAAAGACTATGTCTCCACCCATCCTATGAAGGTCTCGGATCACTATAGATCTCTTATTTGGGCCATTAAGGCCCATAACATTGATGGTGATAAGTTCAATTGTGTTGCATCTCGCTGACGTATGTGCGCGAGCCATTGGTAAGTTAACTATTGTACACATGCGAGGGAGGGGAGAAAAAAAAAAAAAAAAAGGGAAAGGTAGAAAAGGAGGAGAGGGTAAAGCTTAGCTAAGCAAAGAGTATAGCTGAAACAGTAAGGAGCTCAGGTAGAGGTGTGAAAAAGATGGGTGAAGAAAGGGGATAGCGAGGAAAGGGAAAAAAAAAAAAAAAAAGAAGGAAAGGGGTCAGACCAAGACTGAGAATAAGAGATCACCCCTCTCAAAGAGAAAAGTGGGCTAGGTTTGTGTTGGAAAGAATATCAACCAAGCCAAGAGAAAACACAGATAACAATTAACCGGAGGTAGTAACCTCATCACTCTAATATATGTAATATCAACAGAAAAATAAACTTTGTTGGTAATCATGACCCAGAAAATACATGTAAATAGTATTGTTAGGACTGAGCATACATTTAACCAGAACCACAAAACCACAAAAATCAGTTGCAATCCCCCCGCCCGCCCGAGAAAGCCTTAACAAGGGAAGACTCTCAACCCTGCAAATAACTGCTTATCAAACACTTCTATGTCTCACCTTATACTTTATCTGCTTATCTGTCCTGGCTGTAGTGATTCTAATTCGAGAGTGTAAGGCACTGTTGAATGGTCATATAGTGTACGGGAACTAAAGTGTACCTCATTCCCACACTCCTGCGACTATTGTGCCCCTAAGATGATAAGGAGGGGGGAGTCCCCAATATCCGGCTAGGTGTGTCACTCCAACTCCCCCAAATTTCAGAGGCTTCAGTGAGTAAGAGGTGTGCAAACCTTTTGAACCCCAAGAGGACTGATAGCATATTAGGCTTGAAGACTGTCTAATCCTCAAGCCTCCATTCTCATCAGTGTTAGAGGAAGAGAGCAAACCTGAGATACCTATTAATATATAAACATTAGAATTATAACCTTTTATATCTCTCTTATGAACCCCAACTAACCTAACAATTCCTCACCCTCCCAGAAAGAGCCAGAGAAACCCTAAGTGTGAGAACCCTTCTTCTTCCTCTCCTTATCTCTCTCTTACTCCATCCCTTCCTCTCCTTCCCACCCCTCTTCTTTCTTACCTCATTCCTTCCCTCCCCCTTTTTCTCTCTTATACCTTGTTCCCACATCTCTATTCCTATTGCGCTTTAAATTAGTAAGGAGGGGCAGTACCCAAGTATGAAGTGGGCGTGTTACTCTCATCCTCTTAAGTTAAACCTTTTGAACTCTGTGGGGAGTGATAGTGTACCAGACCCAGGAGGTCATCTAACCCTCATGCTTCCCATCCCGTCAATGCTAGTGAAGTGGAGCAGACATGAGATACATATTAAAACAGCCACATTAGAGATATGACATTTTTACAATCCTCATAGGGACCCCAACTAACCCACGCACCTCCCCCCAGATAAGCTTAAAACATCCTAAGTATGTATACAGTGCTCTGCAAATGATATTTAACTATCTATTATGACAAAATCAATTCACATATAATTCAGCAGCCCAGGGGGTTGTTCCATTTGCAATAGCAGAACACTCAGTCTGATAATAACACAGCCTCAAGAAAACTGATATGGTTATTCCGTATACAACCTGTACTGTGCATCTACAGGGATACACGTAGGTCCATCTTTATTGTAGCAGGTTGTAGAGAGTCCCATATTGATCAAGAACTCCTGAACTTGATGCCACTGAAAAGAAGAAAAAGAAAAAACTCACACAGCAAACGTTAAACCCCTCCTGGGAGGCAAATAAGGACTACTCTGTATTAGAGCACTGCAGTGGTGAACAATACACAGTCAGGTTCTCCAGGGAGACTAGATATCCTCAGGGCAAGCAAAGGGATCCGTAGAAAGTTATTAAATAAGCTCATTCGTGGCTCAAGTCAACAGCAATTATTCCAACTCCCGAGCTGCATCAGGCCCAGGTTGTCTTATATCTGCAACTATATTTGGAGGGGTGATTTGTACACCTAGGGCCCGGCTGAAGGCAGGGAGGTCAGCCGGAGATCTGAAGATAGCAGACGCCCCATTTTTAGAGGCAATTAGACAAGTAGGGAATCCCCACCTATACGGGATCTGTTGCTCCTTGAGTCTTGATGTTATGTAACGTAGATCTCGTCGTTTCTGGAGAGTTGCCGGACACAGATCGGTGAAAACCTGTATTTCTGCCCCCTCAAATCGCAGGGGGTGTTTGTTTCTTGCATGTCGGAGTATGTCTTCCTTATCCTTATATGATAGAAGTTTAATAATATCTCTGGGGGGTGCTCTGGCTGGTGGTCTAGGTCTGAGCGCACGGTGTGCTCTTTCAACTTGAATCTCCACAGCATCCGGCATATCTTTGAGAAATTTGAAGAATTCTTGGATGTAGTGGTTTATATCAGGCGGATTTACAGACTCAGGCACTCCCCGGAGCCGCAGATTATTCTGCCTGCTCCTATTTTCCAAGTCCTCAATTCTGTCAGTCAAGGACTGCACAGTTGCTTCTTGTGATTGTATACAGCTAGCCTGCTATCCACAGCAACTATATCCTTTTTTAGTTCCCCAAACATGAGTTTCACATCAATCATTGCTTCCTTTATATCATTTTTGGATGAGAGGTGCCTAATGTCCTCTTTGGTGACATAATTAGACATTATATGTTCTGAGCTCATCACCTGCACAGCAGCTGTCTGCCTTGTAGTTTCAGAGATTTCCCTAGATACACCTGGGACCACCTCAGAAGAGATCAGATAATTTTCCATGCTGGAGGATTGGGAACTCTTGGAGGGTTTTGGGCCTTTCCTGTTGGCCATCTTTAATGTCAGAGTAATGGGAGTCTCAAAAATCACTCCTTTATCAGCCGCTCAGATATGTGAGCTACATAACATAGGGAGACTGGTTTGCAGTTGATTACTTTTGCGTGTAGTGAGGATCTGCTCCAGTCACAGCCCAAGTTCAGTAGATCCTCTCTAATTCTAAATAAATTTGAATTGTGTGAGGCTTTCAGCAGATATGTTTAGGATAGGTCAGGGAGTGAGCCCGGTTGGTGTAAAATAGCTCATGTACTGCAGGGATACAGCCCGGTTCTCACTACTCCGCTTATGTAATGTGTTGCCGCTTCTGATAGCAATCTAAGCAGAGAGGTTATCTTATAGCTGAAAATGTAGGCACTCACCCCCTGGATCAGTGGTGTTTAAGTTCCGTATATCACCGACAGCAACCATCAATGCAGCTTTGCGCCAAGTCAGACAGGTAGCAGCTGCGTCCCAATTTGCAAAAGGCCCCAGATTCCGGCCCGCCACCGCTCCGTTCAGCTGTTTCTCCGTGCGCTCAAGCCGACCGGGGCAGAGGATTCAAGTGGCTATGTTTTACGCCTGACAGTAAGGGCCTCCAGATATCTCCGGCACCCCCCTTCAGTGCAGTGTCTCTCCTTATGCTCTTTTACCCCTCAGTACCGCAATGAACATTCCTGGCTCCCTCCGGTCAACAGAGAGGTATCCCCAGAGTCAGGGTCCAAAGCAGACACCTTCAGGGTCAGTGAACAGTTGGTTCTGTCAAACTTAAGCGATTAAGGGTCAATCATTACCATGTATTAGAGCTTGAGGCTTCAGAGCTCGTCTAGTGTGCGGCCATCAGCAAGCGTGGCCAGGCTCCGCCCCCCGATGGGGAGATATTTTTATATCAAATACTGTTTTTTACTGTGAAGAAGACACAAGCATTACAACTATGAATAAGAGCACATGACAAGAGCAATACCCTAAAATTAGAGATTATTGTTATTTAGTGAATAGATCTAAATCCCTTCTCATGTTAAGGCCCTCAGGATATGTAGTCTGTAAATTGAACATCCACATAACTTCCCTTTAATCAAGGGTTTTCTCTCTGTCACCTCCTCTTCTCCATTGTGGGACAAAATCTATCCCTTGTAAGATGAGAGCAGATGTATCTGCGTTATGTAATGCCTTAAAATGCCTTGATACAGGTGTGTCTGAGTCCTTATCCTCTATGGAGCGCAAATGCTCCAAGAACCTTTCTTTTAGTGGTCTTTTAGTTTTGCCTGTGTATTGTTTATGACAAATTTTACACGTTAAAAGATAAACTACATGAGTAGTTGAGCAATTGATATAATGATATATCTTATACACTTTATTGGTAGTGGTTGAACTAAATTCAACCCCTTCCTTAACAAAATCACAGGTAGTACATATTGGACGCCTACACTAATAAAAACCCTTTCTCTGTTTTAGCCAGCAAGTTGTTTTATTAGTTCTTACATCTGATGGAGAAATGGAATTTTATTACAAGACCAGAGACTCATATTTTGCTTTCTTTCCTTTACTACTTAAATGCAGTATTTAAAAGCATATAGATATACATAACAAAAACTGTCAACATTTGAAAAAAGACAGTAAAAAAGTATACAGACCAGTGACCAATAACATAGGAGAACTGGTTAAACAAAAACAAAGTGACCAATCAGCTCAAACATATAGCTAATAAACTGTCCAAAATCAAACCCCAACTCCTCTTTCTTTTACTGCTTGCAGAAGAGATAAGTATTTCAGTTTTCTCTTGAATAAATTGTATTATTATTCGTTTTATTTGGATTGTATTTTAGTTCAATATTTATTGTAACTGTTCTTTTTTAGTCCGTTTCCGTTTTTTCCCTTTTTAGCATATATTTTTTCTGTTTAGCCTTTAATTTTTCGTTATATCGCCATATATTTTATTGCTATTGTTCCGGTTTTACACTTGTTATTTTTATCTTATCTTACCCCCTCTTTTTCCCTTCTTGCATGTCCGTTTTTTCTCTGCCCTATATCGTGTCCTCCATTTTGTCCCTCGGGCTGACGCGCATGCGCACTGGTCTCCTCTGTCTTGCTGCGTCACGCCCGCCCTCTAGTTCAGTCTGAATCTCTTCCCGGTCAGTCGCAACTTTGTTGCAAGTGTTAGAGAAAAAATTTCTTCAAATCCCTTATCTGTTTTGACGATCTCTGTCTCCATCTAGTGACTATTTGTCACTTTCATTTTTAATACACTTATTTAATACACTCAATTTTATTCATTGGTTTTTAATCTCAGTTTTGGGTCAATTCTTACTTTATATATTTCTTATAATTAGCTTTATTTGATAATTCATTTTATTCATTATTTCATTATTTATTTATTTTATTTCTTATTTTGAATATGTTTCAAATTTCTGAAAATATTTCTCTCAATGCAGAGAATGTACAAAACATGATAGATTCTTCAATGAATTCTATGCTGGAAAAAATTTCACTTTTAATTAATAAATCTAATTCAAAAAAGGCTATTAAAAGAAAAAGAACAGTTTCCAGCGCTATTACAGCGAGTAAAAAGTTGGTGAAAAAATCTCGCCAACTTGCTTCCAGCTCTGTTATTCCTTGCAGGAAAGGAAGCAAAACCCCTGCTATCTCCTCTACTCCCAAGAGGTCACTTATGGGAGAGGCTTTGGCCACAAAAAATTATACTGACTGTGTCTCATCTACAGACATTAATTCTGATTCCTCTTTGGATTCAGATAATTCTAATGAATTTTTAAATGATATTTCTTCTGAGGATTCTTCGGCTTCTCCGAAGATCAAAAATTTTAAAAAGTCTTTAAAGAAATCTAAACACAGTAAGAAAGATTCTGATGAGAAAATATTTTATGATTGTCTAGGTAATCCTAGGTTTAATGCGGATGAACTACATCATCCTAGATCTGCTGAGTGGTGCCCAACTAATGACATAGCAGATTTCATTGACTTTCAGTTACGCCAACCTTTAAAAAGGGACTCTAGGAATAAAATGAGAGCCGAATGTCCCAGACCTATTCTCCCTAATAATGCCTGTTGTACCCCTGAGGTGGATCCTAAGATTCTGAAATTTATTGGTTCCCCTGGGTTTAAATTAAAGAAAGGAATGGATAGGGCCTGGAAGATATGCCAGGATAAAATGTTGGACTCTGTAGGTCCTTTATCAAAAATTTTTGACATGGCAGAACAGGCTGTTTACGATAATACATTAATGGACCCTGTAGTGGTTAGGGAGTGGTTACAAAGGATGCTCAGTTTCATCGGAAATGCTAATTCCGCTATGTATACTGAGCGTAGAAGAAATATCTTGAGGAGAATTGACCCTAGAGTCTGCGATTTCGCAGTTAACGAAATCCACCCTGATACCAATGGTTTACTATTTGGAGACACCTTTATTAAAGAGTTAAATAATTATGTTAACACCTTTTCGAATCTTAATAAAGTAAGAACATCCATGAAGAAATTTTTTTATCAAGACCGTTTTTCTGATCAGGCCGGGAAAGGAAGAGGCCGTTTTCCCGGCCGTCCATCATATCCCAATAGGTCTCAATTTTCACACCAACAGTTTCAATATCAACAGAGACAATTTCAGAACCCAACCTCTTCAGGTTTCTTCCCATCCAGAGGAAGATTCTGGAATCCACGCCTACAAAGATCAAGACAAAGATCCCGTACCCCTCAAGGTAAATCTTTTTCTTCCCTTTCATGTTTCTTCCCTAAACATTATAGGAGGCAGAATCTCTCTTTTTGCTCAAAATTGGAATCTCATAACTACAGATCTATGGGTTCTTCAAACAATTTCAGGTCTTTTTATAGATTTTATTTCTACTCCTATTCAAAATTTTCTTCCTCTTCCAATAAAATTTTCTATTTCAGACAGAACTCTAGTTCAAAACGAAATTTCATCCCTTCTTTCAAAACAGGCTATAGAACCAGTTTTGGATCCTCAGGACTGTTTCTTAAGCAATCTTTTTCTCGTAAAAAAGAAAAATGGTCAATATTGTCCGGTCATAAATTTAAGATCCTTAAATTCTTTCGTTGTTTATCAACATTTCAAAATGGAAGGAATTCATCTTCTCAGAGAATGCCTTTTAGACAACGATTATTTAGTAAGATTAGATCTGACAGATGCATATCTTACAGTTCCGGTGGCTCAGGAACACAGGAAATATCTCTCTTTTGTTTGGGAAGGAGAAGTTTGGAATTTCACTTGTATGCCTTTTGGTCTATCTTCGGCCCCCTGGATTTTCACCAAATTAATGAAGCCAATTATTACTTGGCTTCGTCTGAGAGGTGTTCGTCTTATAATCTATTTAGACGATATTTTAATCATGAATCAGTGTCCTGTCATTTTAAAATCTCAAATTCAACTTTCTATTTATATTTTAGAAAGTTTGGGCTTTTTAATCAACAAAGAGAAATCAGTTCTCTCTCCAACAAAATCTCTAACCTTTTTAGGCTTTCAAATAGACACTGTGAATTCTACTCTGTCTTCCCAAAGAAAAAATAGTAAATATCGAGAAAGAAATTTCAAAAACTCTTTCTTTATCTTTAGTTCCCATCAGGACTATAGCCAGGATAGTGGGGTTACTCTCATCCTCTATTCAGGCTATTTTCCCTGCTCCACTCCATTACAGGGAACTTCAACGTTTAAAAATTTTTCATCTTCAGAAAGGTCTTTCTTATTCTCATTTAATTCATTTATCTTCATAAGCCAAGGAAGAACTATCATGGTGGCTCTCTCACATAGAAGCTTGGAACGGGAGAGCCATTTTCGGGAAAGCTCCAGATTTGATTATAGAATCCGATGCCAGTCGCTCGGGCTGGGGAGCTCGTTGCGGTCCTTCAATCACGGGCGGAAAATGGTCTTCAGAAGAAAAGCGTTTTCATATAAATTGCTTAGAACTTTTGGCAGGCTCTTTTGCAGTCAAAAGTTTTGTCAAAGATTCTTTTCCTGTGTCCATTTTACTCAGAATGGACAATATTTCAGCTGTTCGTTACTTGAATCGTCTCGGTGGTACAAAATCGAGAGATTTATCGATTATTACGAAAGATTTCATTCATCTTTGCTTGGACAGAAATATTTCGGTCAAAGCGGAATACATTCCAGGTTTATCCAACGTCGCGGCGGATTGGGGTTCCCGATATCTGACAGATTCCAGCGATTGGAAACTTCATCATCAAGTGTTTCAGTCGCTTCAGTCTCTCAGAGGACCCTTCTCGATAGATCTGTTTGCTTCGAGACTGAATTTTCAGATTCAGCCTTATTTCAGTTGGCGTCCAGATCCAGATGCTCTAGCGATAGATGCTTTTCTTCACCCTTGGCCTCGTCAGTCAGCTTACGCGTTCCCTCCATTCTCCATGATTCAGAGAATAATTTCGGTAGTCCGACGGGATCTTCTTTCAATTCTGATCACTCCCCTGTGGCCATCTCAACCTTGGTACCCATCTCTGCTAGAACTATCTGTCAACCATCCGGTTCTTCTTCCTATTTTTCCTCTTCTATTGTCAGATCCAGAAGGTCTTCCTCACGACCTTATTCTTCAAGGATCTCTTCGTCTCATAGCCTGGTCAATTTCGGGCAACCTTCATCTCTCCAGGGCTTATCACAACAAGCTCAAGATCTTCTCCAAGACTCATTGGCTCCAGGGACCAAAAAATGTTATTTTTCCGCATGGACCAGATGGTCTGGCTGGTGCTTGGAGAGAAGTTTGGATCCCCTTTCAGTTGATGTAACTTTTATTATTAATTTTCTTACGTCTCTTTTTGAATCAGGCTTAGCTTATAGAACTATTAATGTTTCTAGATCTGCTATTTCTGCCAAACATTCTTTTATTAATAATTTTCCTGCAGGTCAACACCCTTTAGTTCGTAAATTAATGAAAGCTATAAAACTTAAAAGACCTCCTACTCCTAAATATTCTTCCTTCTGGGATGTAGACCTCGTTTTTTCTCTTTTTAAATCTTGGCCTTCTAATGAATTTTTATCTCTTAAGCAACTTTCTACTAAATTAGCTACTCTTTTATGTCTAATTTCTTTTCGCAGGGTTTCGGATGTTAGAGCTTTAGATTATAATTCTAAACGTTTCACTCCTGAAGGTGTTACCTTCTTTATTTCTAAAAGAACTAAATCTTTTTCAACTTCTATATTTTATCCTTATTTACCTAATGAACCTTTGCTTTGTGTGGTGTTGTGTTTAAAAGAGTATGAACGTAGAACTTCTGTTTTTCGTACTTCTTCTTCTATTCAACTTTTGTTGTCTTTTGTTCCTCCTCATTTACCTGTTTCTTCTATCTCTATTGCCAGGTGGGTTAAATGGGTTATGAGTGAAGCAGGTATTGATTTATCTTTTTCTGCTCACTCTGTTAGAGGATCAGCCGCTTCTAAAGCATTTTTGAAAGCTGCCACCCTTCAACAAATTTTGGATGCAGCTGACTGGTCTTCAGATTCGATTTTTAAACAATTTTATTTTAAACCCATTGAACATGCCTCGCTTTATTTATTTTGTTAGTTGCTTTAAACTAGCAAAATATGAGTCTCTGGTCTTGTAATAAAATTCGGATTATCCTAAGTTATGAAGGTATAATCTAGATTTTATTAAAGACACAGAGACGAGTATTTTCCCACCTCTTCTTTTCTTCTTTTCTTCTTTAATTTCCCTCCCTTTTTATATATGTTATAATATTGTAATACTCTTCATTATATATTTATTTTAGTTACCAATCCATAAGCAGGATACCATCTTGGATGGATTTATCCCTTCTCATCTATCTGATTGGTCACCTCATCTATCAAGTTCATCTCATCCTTTACAAAGTTCAAGTTGGTGGTGTTCTTCCTCCTTTCATTGGAAACCTTCTCTTCGGATGGTCAACATATCCTGGATTTCTATCTTCAGTCTTCTTTGTTTCCTGTTTGGTTGGTGTTGTTTGATCATCATGGACTGTTTTCTTCCTTCATCTAATATCAAGAAAGAGGAGTTGGGGTTTGATTTTGGACAGTTTATTAGCTATATGTTTGAGCTGATTGGTCACTTTGTTTTTGTTTAACCAGTTCTCCTATGTTATTGGTCACTGGTCTGTATACTTTTTTACTGTCTTTTTTCAAATGTTGACAGTTTTTGTTATGTATATCTATATGCTTTTAAATACTGCATTTAAGTAGTAAAGGAAAGAAAGCAAAATACTCGTCTCTGTGTCTTTAATAAAATCTAGATTATACCTTCATAACTTAGGATAATCCGAATTTGCAATCGTTTTACCTCTTCTAGATACAAAATCACAGCCTTCTTTAAGGATCTCTTTAAGGATAGGGTCTGAGTACAAAATAGGTATAGAATCTTTAATAATACTGCACACCTTAGTGTATTCCATACTGTAGGTTGTAATGAATTTAATCTTACTACTTTCTGATGTTCTTTTCTGTTTTGTTCTGTATTTGAGCAATTCTTGTCTTGGAGTTAAATCTACACTGGTTTTTGCCTCTTTTAACAACTTCTCACTATAACCCCTATTCAAGAACCTTTTTGTTGCTTCTTGTGACTTCACCTGATATTCTGCCTCACTGGTGCAGTTTCTTTTAATTCTGGTATATCGGATACACACACGCCTGATAGAAAATACTATTAGATTACACTAGAAAAATTATTGAAATTATTTTTTGGGGGGGGAATTAAAAAAAGGTTAAACACATATGAGTCGTGGCTCATAGACTAGGGAGGGCAGCAAGTAAACACAGTAGGCTCTCTATGTCAGCAAAACACACAGGCCGGATAGAAAATTATATTAGATTACACTAGCAAACAAATTTAAACTTTTTTTTTTTTTATATTAAAATTAAGGTGAAAGAAAAATAGATATGAGTGCTGGGTGGCTGCCTGGCACAGACCAATTAACCAAAAGACTGAAAAAAAAGAGGTATATTAATGCTGAGTGAGCCTGACAGACACAGGCATGATAGTAAATGTAATTAGATTACACTAGAAATATTTTTTTGTGTTTTTTTTTTAAATTAAAAATAATGTTATAAACGGATATTAACACTGCTGGCTGCTGGCTGGCACAGAGCAATGAACCAGAGTATATGCTGTGTGACACTGGCCTGATAGAAAATGAAAAAAAAATACACTAGAAAAATAATTATATTTTTGGGTTAGTTAAATTTAAACTAATGTTGTTAGGGAGATATCAGTGGTGGCAGTAGTCACAGCATATGCTGTGAGCCTTAAACACACAGCTGAAAGCCAGGCAAATGCTAATAAAAAAAGAAAAAAAAAAAAAAACGGCACGAAATATAGCCCTAAAAAGGGCTTTTTGGGGTGCTGTGCTTGCAGCAGAGATGAGTGGAGTCCTTCTGGACTGTAAATACACTAGCCTAGCTATGTTTTTCCTATTAATGTCAGAAGCAAAAACACAACACGTCCTCTCATTAAAAAAGCAAGGTCGTTATGAGTCTAAAATGGCGGATTCCGAGTAGCTGGGAGTGTCTGTGAGGGAGTGTCTGATGTTGATTGGCTCTAATGTGTCAGGCGGCTGTGACATAAAGGGTCAAAGTTTCCACAATGATGACACATAGGGGCGGATCGAACATCGCCATGTGTTCGCCCACAAACGCGAACGCGAACAACCTATGTTCGCTGTGAACCGTTCGCGGGCGAACAGTTCGGGACATCACTACTTATGAACCCCTAATCTGCTGCCCCCAACATCGCCGCCACCTACATTATATTTATTAACCCCTAATCTGCCACCCCCAACGTCGCTGCCACTATTCTAAATTTACTAACCCCTAAACTTAAGTCTAACCCTAACCCTAACACCCCCTAACTTAAATATAATTTAAATAAATCTAAATAAAATTCCTATCATTAACTAAATTATTCCTTTTTAAACTAAATACTTACCTATAACATAAACCCTAAGCTAGCTACAATATAACTAATAGTTACATTGTAGCTATCTTAGGCTTTATTTTTATTTCACAGGCAAGTTTGTATTTATTTTAAATAGGTAGACTAGTTAGTAAATAGTTATTAACTATTTAATAACTACCTAGCTAAAATAAATACAAAAATACCTGTAAAATAACACCTAACCTAAGTTACAATTACACCTAACACTACACTATAATTAAATTAATTCCCTAAATGAAATACAATTAAATACAATTAAATAAAATTAACTAAAGTACAAAAAAACAAACACTAAATTACAGAAAATAATAAACAAATTACAAGATTTTTAAACTAATTACACCTAATCTAATCCCCCCTAATAAAATAAAAAAGCCCCCCCAAAATAAAAAAAGCCCTACCCTAAATTAAATTACAATAAGCCCTTTAAAGGGCCTTTTGCGGGGCATTGCCCCAAAGTAATCAGCTCTTTTACCTGTAAAAAAATTACAAATCCCCCCCAACATTAAAACCCACCACCCACACAACCAACCCTACTCTAAAACCCACCCAATACCCCCTTACAAAAACCTAACACTAACCCCTTGAAGATCACCTTACCAGGAGAAGTCTTCATCCAACCGGGCCGAAGTCCTCAACGAAGCCGGGAGAAGTCTTCAGCCAAGCCGGGCGAAGTGGTCCTCCAGCCGGGCAGAAGTCTTCATCCAGACGGCATCTTCTATCTTCATCCATCCGGCGCGGAGCGGGTCCATCTTCAAGACATCCGACGCAGAGCATCCTCTTCATCCGACAGCTAACACTGAATGAAGGTTCCTTTAAATTACATCATCCAAGATGGTGTCCCTTCAATTCCGATTGGCTGATAGAATTCTATCAGCCAATCGGAATTAAGTTAGAAAAAACCCTATTGGCTGATGCAATCAGCCAATAGGATTGAGCTGGCATTCTATTGCCTGATTGGAACAGCCAATATAATGCCAGCTTAATCCTATTGGCCCATTGGATCAGCAAATAGGATTGGACCACTTTGCCTGGCTTGGATGAAGACTTCTCCCGGCTTTGTTGAGGACTTTGGCCCGGTTGGATGAAGACTTCTACCGGTAAGTTGATCTTCAAGGGGTTAGTGCTAGGTTTTTTTAAGGGGGTATTGGGTGGGTTTTAGAGTAGGGTTGGTTGTGTGGGTGGTGGGTTTTAATGTTGGGGGGGATTTGTAATTTTTTTTACAGGTAAAAGAGCTGATTACTTTGGGGCAATGCCCCGCAAAAGGCCCCTTTAAGGGCTATTTGTAATTTAGTGTAGGGTAGGGCTTTTTTTTATTTTGGGGGGGCTTTTTTATTTTGTTAGGGGGATTAGATTAGGTGTAATTAGTTTTAAAAATCTTGTAATTTGCTTATTATTTTCTGTAATTTAGTGTTTTTTTTGTACTTTAGCTAATTTTATTTAATTGTATTTAATTTAGGGAATTAATTTAATTGTAGTGTTAGGTGTTAGTGTAACTTAGGTTAGGTTTTATTTTACAGGTCAATTTGTATTTATTTTAGCTAGGTAATTATTAAATAGTTAATAACTATTTAATAACTATTCTACCTAGTTAAAATAAATACAAACTTGCCTGTAAAATAAAAATAAACCCTAAGCTAGATAAAATGTAACTATTAGTTATATTGTAGCTAGCTTAGGGTTTATTTTATAGGTAAGTATTTAGTTTTAAATAGGAATAATTTAGTTAATGATAGTAATTTTTATTTAAATTTCTTTTAATTATATTTAAGTTAGGGAGGGTTAGGGTTAGACTTAGATTTAGGGGTTAATAACTTTAGTATAGTGGCAGAGACATTGGGGCGGCAGATTAGGGGTTAATAAATGTAGGTAGGTGTCGGCGATGCTAGGGACGGCAGATTAGGGGTTAATAATATTTAACTAATGTTTGCGAGGCGGGAGTGTGGCGGTTTAGGGGTTAATATATTTATTATAGTGGCATCGATGTCTGGTTCAGCAGATTAGGGGTTAAAAAATGTTTTTAGTGTCTGCGATGCGGGAGGGCCTCGGTTTAGGGGTTAATAGATAGTTTATGGGTGTTAGTGTACTTTTTAGCTCTTTAGTTAATAGTTTTATGCTACGGCGTAGTAGTGTAAAACTCTTAACTACTGACTTTAATATGCGGCACCAGTCTTGACAGGAGAGGGTCTACCGCTCACTTTTTGGCAGACTCGTAATACCGGCGCTATGCAAGTCCCATTGAAAAAAGAGGATACGCAATTTACGTAAGTGGACTTGTGGTATTTCCAAGTCTTGCCAGAAAAGTGAGCGGTGAGCCTGTACCTGCAAGACTTGTAATACCAGCGGGCGTTAAAAAGCAGCGCTAGGAGCGGCTAACGCTGCTTTTTAAGCCTAACGCAAAACTCGTAATCTAGCCGCATATGTTTACAGGATATCTACCGCTCTGGAGAAATCCTAAGTTCCTTGCAGGATATCAATTTCCTTTCAATCAATGGTAAAAAAAGGTCTGAAATTTATACATCAATGCTTTGATATAAAATTTAGCACAATTAAATAATTTAGTGAGTTTGCTTCAATGTATGATATTCCTTCTTCCCATGAGTTTCAATATTTCCAGGTAAAGCACTATATTGAGTCCATTAGTAAAATATATCTTAAATTATGGGTTACCTCTCCTATCCAGGAGCTATGCAAACTTGCAAATAAAAAATAAAATCAAATTATCAGATATATACAAAGTTATAATACAGAAAGCAGTTGATAGAGAAACTAATACATTTACTGATAAATGGAGCAAAGTTGTAAGATAGAAATAACTAAACAAAGGATTTGTACCAGTTTGAAGTTAGTGGTGAATAATACTACAACTGCGGATCAAAGAGAATTCCAATTTAGAATTATAAATAGAGACTACCTATTACCTAGTAAGGTCTCCAAATGGAGACTAGATGTAAAAAAATTGTTGCCCCAAATGCTCATTAGTAAATCCAGACTTTATACATTATATATGGGCTTGCTCAAAGATCTACCAGTTTTGGTCTAAGGTTTCATACTTCTTATCTTCACTCTTTAAGGTAAAGATGGTATTAAACTATCGAATATAGTTTTTCTTGACAAAGTAGAACATGGAAGAAATTTGAACAATTTAATTATTACAACACTAATATTGGCTAGAAAAATAATTTTTAAGTTGTGGATAGGAAATAAGAAACCTACTATAAAAGAACTTAAATATGAACTGAGCCATCAACTGATTCTTGAGAGATACAATCTATATAGTGATGTCGCTAATAGTTTGCCGGCGAATAGTTCCCGGCGAACATAGCTTGTTTGCGTTCGCCGCGGCGGGCAAACATATGCGATGTTCGATCCGCCCCTATTCGTCATCATTGAGTAATACTTTGACCCTGTACCTCACAGTCAGCAGACACATTCCAGCCAATCAGCAGCAGACCCTCCCTCCCAGACCCTCCTACCTCCTGGACAGAATCCATTTTAGATTAATTCGGAAGCTGCATTCTTAGTGAGAGGAGGGACAGTGTAGCTGCTGCTGATTTAATAGGGAAATCGATAGCTAGGCTAGTGTATTCAGTGTCCACTACAGTCCTGAAGGACTCATCTGATCTCTGCTGTAAGGACAGCACCCCAAAAAGCCCTTTTTAGGGCTAGAACATCTGCTTTTTTTCCCTATGTAATCTAATTGCAGTTGCCTGCCAGCGTGTGTGTCAGGCTCCCAGCATATACTATGCCCACTTGCCCAGTGCCACCACTCATATCTTGTGTAACAGTAGTGTAAATTTAAAAAAAAAAAACACTTTTTTGACTGTGTTAAATAATAGCAGTCAGTTTCCTTCACACGTGTGCATTTCAGTGCCTCCCTGCCAGGGCACAGTGTCACCCCAGTGCAACTCATATCTGGTGTAACAGTAGTGTAGATTTAAAAAAACAACACTTTTTTGACTGTGTTAAATAATACAAGTCAGTTTCCTTCACACTTGTGCGTTTCAGTGCCTGCCAGGGCACAGTTTCACCCCAGTGCAACTCATATCTGGTGTAAAAGTAGTGTACATTTAAAAAAAACAACAACACTTTTTTGACTGTGAAATAATAGCAGTCAGTTTCCTTCACACGTGTGCATTTCAGTGCCTGCCAGGGCACAGTGTCACATCAGTGCAACTCATATCTGGTGTAACAGTAGTGTACATTTAAAAAAACAAAACACTTTTTTAACTGTGAAATAATAGCAGTCAGTTTCCTTCACACGTGTGCGTTTCAGTGCCTGCCAGGGCACAGTGTCACCCCAGTGCAACTCATATCTGGTGTAACAGTAGTGTACATTTAAAAAAAAAAAAACAACACTTTTTTGACTGTGTTAAATAATAGCAGTCAGTTTCCTTCACACGTGTGCGTTTCAGTGACTGCCAGGGCACAGTGTCACACCAGTGCAACTCATATCTGGTGTAACAGTAGTGTACATTTAAAAAAAAAATACAATTTTGACTGTAATAGATTGAATAGCAGTTAGTTGTCTGCAAGCGTGTGTGTAAGGCCTACAGCATCTACTCTGCCAACTTCTGCCAGTGCACAGTGCCACTCATATCTGTTGTCACAGTAGCTTGCACGCATAGTACCACTAATCAGAAAAAAATGACAGGCAGAGGCAGGCCACCCCGCAGGGGCCGTCGTGTTCGTGGTGCTGTGATTCCCTTTGGCCCTAGAATAATGCCCAGTGTTCAGAGGCCACATACCCCGAACTCAAACAGTTCTGAGGACATAGTTGACTGGCTAACACACGACACCCAATCTTCTATAGCTTCCGCTCGGAACCTTGATGCACCATCCTCCTCCAGCTTAGCTTCGGGCACCTCTCAAGTTACCACTCGCCTGCCTGCCACCACCACCAACACTAGCACCACAGCCGCTTCACTTGATCTGTCAGAGGAGTTAATTACACATCAGTTGGAAGAAATGAGTGATAGTGATGCGCAACCATTATTGCCAGAGGATGTAGATAACAGGGATATGTCTCAGTCAGGCAGCATTACACACATGGACGTACGGTGTGATGATGATGCTGTACCCGCTGCTGCTTCCTTTGTTGAGTTGTCAGATACAAGTGAAGCGGTTGATGATGACGATGCGTCCGTGGATGTCATGTGGGTGCCCGCTAGAAGAGAAGAAGAAGAGGGGGAAAGTTCAGATGGGGAGACAGAGAGGAGGAGGAGATGAGTTGGAAGAAGGGGGAGGTCGTCGCAAGGAGCTAGTGGCACAGTCAGACAGCATGCATCGGCACCCGGGGTCAGCCAGACAGCACGCCAATCAACGCATGCTGGTGCCACCACCAGAATGCCGTCATTGCAGAGCTCAGCAGTGTGGCATTTTTTTTGTGTGTCTGTCTCTGACAACAGAGATGCCATGTGCAACCTGTGCCAAAAGAAACTGAGTCGTGGGAAGTCCAACACCCACCTAGGTACAACTGCTTTGCGAAGGCACATGATCGCACATCACAAACGACTATGGGATCAACACATGAGTACAAGCAGCACACAAACTCAAAGCTGCCATCCTCCTCCTAGTCCAGCATCTTCAGCCACGTCAACCACTGCTGTCCTCCTTGCCCCCTCTCAACCATCCGCCACTGCGTGTCTCGCCTTGAGCAGTTCCTGCTCATCTGCCCACAGTCAGGTGTCTGTCAAGGACATGTTTGAGCGTAAGAAGCCAATGTCACAAAGTCACCCCCTTGCCCGGCATCTGACAGCTGGCTTGACTGAACTCTTAGCCTGCCAGCTTTTACCATACAAGCTGGTGGAGTCTGAGGCGTTTCAAAAATTTGTAGTTATTGGGACACCGCAGTGGAAGGTACACGGCCGAAATTTCTTTGCACAAAAGGCAATCCCCAACCTGTACTCGATTGTGCAAAAGGAAGTAATGGCATGTCTGGCACAAAGTGTTGGGGCAAGGGTCCATCTGACCACTAATACCTGGTCTGCAAAGCATGGTCAGTGCAGGTATATCACCTACACTGCGCATTGGGTAAACCTGCTGACGGCTGCCAAGCATGGAATGCGTGGCTCTGCAGAGGAGTTGGTGACACTGCCACGACTTGCAGGCAGGCCTGCTGCCACCTCCTCTACTCCTCCTACTCCATCCTCTTCCATAACCTCCTCGGCTGAGTCCTCTTCTGCTGCTGCGTCTTGCTCCACATCAATGGACCAGCACTCCTGTCCGCCCTGAATGCACAGGTGGATCAGTGGCTGACTCCGCACCAACTGGAGATCGGCAAAGTGGTTAGTGACAACGGAAGAAATTTGGGAAAGTTGACACATGTGCCGTGCATGGCACATGTGTGTAATCTGATCGTACAACGCTTTGTGCATAAGTACCCAGGCTTACAGGACGTCCTGAAGCAGGCCAGGAAGGTGTGTGGCCATTTCAGGTGTTCCTACACGGCCATAGCGCACTTTTCAGATATCCAGCGGCGAAACAACATGCCAGTGAGGCACTTGTTTGCGACAGCCCGACACGTTGGAATTCAACATTCCTAATGTTCGACCGCCTGCTCCAACAAGAAAAAGCCGTTAACGACTATTTGTATGACCGGGGTGCTAGGACAGCCTCTGCTGAGCTGGGAATTTTTTTGCCACGTTACTGGACGCTCATGCGCAATGCCTGTAGGCTCATGCGTCCTTTTGAGGAGGTGACAAACCTAGTCAGTCGCACCGAAAGCACCATCAGCTACATCATACCATTTGTTTTCTTCCTGGAGCATGCCCTGTGAAGAGTGCTGGATCAGGCCATAGATGAGTGTGAAGAGGAAGAGTTGTGGTCACCATCACCACCAGAAACAGCCTTATCAGCATCACTTGCTGGACCTGCGGCAACGCTGGAAGAGGATTGTGAGGAAGAGGAGTCAGAGGAGGAATGTGGCTTTGAGGAGGAGGAGGAAGACCAACCACAACAGGCATCCCAAGGTACTCGTTGTCACCTATCTGGTACCTGTGGTGTTGTACGTGGCTGGGGGGAAGAACATACCTTCAGTGAGATCACTGAGGATGAGGAACTGGACATGATTAGCTCAGCATCCAACCTTGTGCAAATGGGGTCTTTCATGCTGTCGTGCCTGTTGAGGGACCCTCATATAAAAAGGCTGAAGGAGAACAACCTGTACTGGGTGTCCACGCTACTAGACCCCCGGTATAAGCATAAAGTGCCTGAAATGTTACCGAATTACCGCAAGTCGGAAAGGGGAAGAGGTGAAAGTAATCCTTCTCCTCCCACGATCACGCCGGCATGGACAGGACACTTTACAGACGTGTTGTTGATGGAGGACATGCAGAGCTTTTAATGTCCTACGCATCGCCACAGCCCTTCGGGGTCCACCCTCAGAGAACGACTCGACCGACAAGTAGCAGACTACCTCGTCTTAACTGCAGATATCGACACTCTGAGGAGTGATGAACCCCTTGACTACTGGGTGTGCAGCCTTGACCTGTGGCCTGAGCTATCCCAATTTGCGATAGAACTTCTGGCCTACCCCGCTTCATGTGTCCTGTCAGAAAGGACCTTCAGTGCAGCAGGAGGTATTGTCACTGAGAAGAGAAGTTGCCTAGGTCAAAAAAGTCTAGATTACCTCACCTTTATTAAGATGAATGAGGGATGGATCCCGAAGGAACTGACAGTGGGCGATACATTCGACTAAAAAAGGCCTGATGAGATGAGCTGCCTTGGGCTAAAAATGGTCCACACGCTAATGTATTTTATCTCTGAATGCTGGATGACTTGCGTGACTTATCCGCCACCAACTAGGGTTCAAGACCCAATGTTTTAGGGCACTTTCTGTCAGGGAAATAAACATCAATTTTTCTGGCTGCTGCTACAGCAGCGGCTGCAACAATACCTAATTTTTCAGGCATGTGTACATGCCTAATTTTTCTGGCCTCTGGTGCTGCACTGTGGCTTCAAAAACCAAACCAAAAAAAAAAAGGCACATAACAGGGATTAAATTTATAGGAAAAGTACTACTTAACACAAAACTCCTATCTGGGGGCACATTAGATTGCACGCGCAGTGCCCCAAATTTGAAGTAGGAGGTCCGACCAAGCATCTTTTTCCATCTCCCGGTTCCTAAAATTGATGCCATATACACGTCCCCTGATAGGGGATGGAACAGGGATTAAACTGATAGGAATAGTACTACTTAACACACCTTATAATAACGCAGAGAGAGGCAATGCAGAGAGAGGAGTCTGAAGAAGAGGAGTCAGAGGAGGAAGGTGGCTTTGAGGAGGTGGAAGACCAAACACAGCAGGCGTCCCAGAGGGCTTGTTGTCACCTTTTGGGGACCCTTGGTGTTGTACATGGCTGGGTGGAGGAAGAGACCTTCAATGACATCAGTGAGGACAAGGAACGGGACATGGCTAGCTTGGTATCCAACCTTGTGCAAATGGGGAGTTTGTGGTTGTGCAAATGGACTGTTTGCGGTGCATTAAACGGGGAGTTTGGTCTGTCACTGTGAAGCGGGTGTAACCCTTACACTACCTGATCGATACAACATCATACCTGATGTTTTAAAGCACGTTATTCCAAACAATTTAGGAATGTTAGGTGATTTATGCCCTTTATGGGTTAAAACCAGACTCTGCATCAACTATGTAATTTTCCATGGGAGTTTTGCCATGGATCCCCCTCCGGCATGCCACAGTCCAGGTGTTAGTCCCCTTGAAATAACTTTCGCCTGCCTATTGAAGTCTATGGCGGTTCGCCCGTTCGCGAACTTTTGCGGAAGTTCGCGTTCGCCGTTCGCGAACCCAAATTTTTATGTTCGCAACATCACTAAATCTATATTAAAATAGAGCAGGAAATAATAGATTGTTTAACCCTTTGAGTGCTAACAATGGCTTTGAGCTGTCACAAATTTTTCCAGTCAGGTGCTTGACGATGGCTTAGCACTCAAAGGATAAAGAAAAATGGAAACCCTTTGTGAATTCGTTAGATCAATCTCAGCTTTTTAAGTATTTAAGTCAAGAAGTGTTTATTTTTATTATGGGAGATAACCAAATAGCTAGGGGTTTTTTTCTTTCGTTTTATTGCTATGTGATATTTGCAAGTGAAAGATAAGACAAATAATGTATTTGATATATGTTTTTTTACTTTAGAAATTTACAATTGTAAAATTTTGAATATTTTCAATAAAGGAATTTAAAAAAAAAATGCAACAACCTATTACAATCCATAAACTTTTTTTTTTTTTTATAAATATCTACCTCAAATCTATCACCATTTTTAATGGTGGTATCCAACCTGTCAATAGATTGTTCGTTCCAAGAAAGTTTAAATCTCATCCCCTGCTTTGCTTAAGTCTCTTCTTAAGAGTCAGCTTATTAAAGTTAAACTTATTGTTTCAGGTGAAAATCTTGCAAAGAGAATACTATAGGAGATGAGTGATATTTTTAAAGCTAGGGGGTATCCTAATAGAATTATTCATAATGAAATACAGTGAGTGGAGGCATTTAACAAAATGGGTCTGTTGAAGAGTGTGGTTGTGAGGCAGAAGAAACAGAATAGAATATCATTTATCCCAAGGTTTAATTCATTAAACCACAAGATTGATAAAACCATTGGCCAGTACTAAGCAGGATAATCCTGATATCGAGGAGTTTCAGGTAAAACCAATGGTTGTATATAGAAGAAAGCCCAATTTAAGGGACATCTTAAAGCCCAATTTAAGGGACATCTTTGGTGAGGGTGGATGTAGATCCCCTTAAATCCTTGAAACCTACTCATATTTCTGAGAAAAACAATGAATGTTACCCATATTTGGGTTGCATCAACTGTAACAACATGTCTAAAGGCTCACATTTCCTTCATCTTTAAACAGGGCAGAAATGTAATTATTATACGTGTAACTCAGACTTTTATATTATTCTTATTAAATATCCAGTTGGTGATACCATGAGGAGGGTCCGGGATCATATCTGCTTATATAAATCCTACATTAGAGGCAAGGATGATAAAGCCTCAGTAGCCAACCATTTTCTCCTTGCTGGGATAATATTAGCCAACTAAGTTTTCAAATTATAGACCATGTCCCTAGGCCAAGGAGAGGAGGTGACATACAGCTCCTTTTGAAGTGAAAGAAGGTTTTCTGAATCTTTAAACTTAATACGTTCACCCCAGAAGGCATGAACAAAAATATGGACTGGTCTTTATTCTGGTTTCCAGTAATATGGATTTTTTTAAAATTTTCTGCAGATAGGTGTGATAATATAATAAAGTGATTTTATATGGTTGATTTAGATTATTCTTTGCATTATTAAAATATTAAATAAATGTAGTGATTATGTACTAATGTAATTGTTCTTGCAATCCAATAGAGGACAGTGTGTTAACTCTGTTTTGAAGTAAAAATAACTGGAAAGTTAGGGGTTAATGTGTTTTAGCTTGGGTGCTATCTAGGTTATATAAATTTCCCATGATGGTCGACTGGACTTAAGAGTGCCTTAGCATCATGGGAAATGTAGTTCTTAAACATCTGGAGTGCCAAGGTTTGCCATCACTGCCCTAGGGTATATAAACAGGTGAATGACATCAGCTGACATCATAATTAAGGGCTGTGTCCTGAAACTTTGCAGTTTACTTGCTTCCTTTCCCAATAAACATGGATTGAAAGTTACAATATGACTTTGGGATAGTGCTCCTTTTTTGTTATAAATGCTGAGCTATGCCATAATACAAAATCATACATTCCCAAGCTCTTGACCCATGCTTTTATGTATGGTTTTATAGTATTTGTCATTCTATGCAGTACATGTTTGACTTACATTGATCGATCATGTTCCCACCTATTTTGTAATTCAGACAGAGAATATGAATTTAAAAAAAAAGGTTCCAATTTACTTCTATTATAAAATTTGCATTGTTCCCATGATATTCTTTGTTGTAGAGACACCTAGGTAAGTGCCTGGAGCATTACATAGCATGAAATAGTGCTGCCCTCTAGTGCTCTTGCAAATATATAACATTCTTGCAAAACTGCTGCCATATAGTGCTCTAGACACATGCACGCTCCTAGGGCTGTACTGGTAAATCAAACATCTGGAATTTTTTAAAGACCGGCCCAGGTACCCCCCCCCCTCCCGCGGATAGGCACCCCCCATGGACCAAGCCCTCATGATACATCAGTGTAAGCCCCTTACATATTAGTCTCATTGCAAACTGCATATTTCCCTGCACCCCTGCCACTTCCTGCACTGTCAAAACTGTTTACCTCTGGCCTTCTGCCCTGACATGATCTGCCCTGTATGATACCAGGGTAAGACCCCTCCTGCTCTTTACCTTGTGACTGTCAGAAGCAGAGCGGCAATGAATATATGCGCTATGCATGCGCACAAGGCTCGCTCCATGACCTTACCGGAGGCTCCATCTGCACAACCAATCAGCAGCCCACTGGGAAATATTCTGGCATCATGGTGGGCCAATCTGGCACTGCACGCTCCTGAGCTTATGTCCCTGATTTACCATAAAAGATGCCAACAGAACAACAACAAATAAATTGATAATAGAAGCAAATTAGAAAGTTGTTTGAAATTGCATGATCTGTCTAAGTCAGGAAAGAAAACAGCTGGGTTTCATGTCCTTTTAAACTTTAGCTTGATGAAAGTTTTATTTTTAATTTAATTAAAATATAACACATTGATAATATATATCATAAGCTTAAATGTTGACAGGGAATGGGAGCCAAAAGTCTTATAGGTACAATTTTGGTATTTTTTCTTTTATGTTAGGTGACTAATGTTGATCCAGAATGTTTACAACAGTTAATTAATAAAAAGAACAACCCAAACCTAGTATATTGTAAATATGAGCCATACACCGTATGTTCTATATTTTATTATTTTGACATGCAACAGCATTCCACTCTGTGTTAAGTTCTTGTGCTTAATTTATTTAGTTCTTCCAGATGCATTGATGATATTTCTGCAATATATGGACTTCCTACACTGAGATTTGATAAACATACATTTTGCACACCAACATGGAAGCATAGCCTTGTGTGTTAGATTGCATTAATTAATAATAATATGATCATTTTTTTATGATTCAGATAGAGTGCACAATCATGAAAAAAAGTATAAAATGTGCTATTATCAAAAGTACTTTGTTCTCTTGGTATCCCTTTTTGAAAAGCAGGTAGGTTGGGTTAGAAGTGTGTCTGGAACACTATATAGTGTCAGTTTTGAAGAAATGCTTTTAAGAATGTTATACATACATTGTTCATACACTGCTACCATAGTGCTTAACTGCTGTCATATTGTTTGCATGCACAATACTTACTTAGGTATTCTCTTCAACAAAGAATTCTATGAGTACAAAGTAAATGTAATAATAGAGATAAATTAAATGTTTTTTTAAACTATAGGCTTTATATGAATCATGAAAGGAAATAAAAGGAGCTTTATGTCTCTTTAAATGTTATACATCGTGCAAACACTGCTGCCATCTATTGATCAAAAGCATTCTTGCAAAACTGCTGCCATATACTGTAGTTCACAAGACACATGCACGATACCTACTTAGTTATTCTCTTCAATAAAGACTACTATAAGAACAGTCAATTTAATAAAAGAAACAAATGTATTTTTTTTAAACTGTAGGCTCTATATCAATCATAAAAGGTGGTGGTGGGGGGGAAACTTTATGTTTCCTTAATTGTGAACCCAAACACACATTCAGATGATTATCTTTTATTTGTTAACATGTTTTGAGTTTACAGTTTGTTTTTCTGCTCTGTCCCATACTATCCTAGTTCTGGCCACTCCCTTTCTAGGTCCATCCAGTCCTCACCCAAACTCTGCCCCAAATGTGATGTGACACCACCCAGTTTGTTGTAACTCTGCTCCTAGATCTCCCAGAATCGTTCACTAGCATCCTTGAATTAGAAAACATTGGGAGGTATTTTATTGCTATATATAAACCTGTACATAAATCTATTCCTACAGGTTAGAATAGACCCCTTTGTGCTATGTATTTCTATAGCTTCTCTATCTCTTACATATAAGTCCAGATAGGCAATTACTCTTCATACATTTTCTAGCATGGAAAGTTTTTGAATACTCTTTTACAAAAAATTTTTCTATTGTTCTGTAATTAAACCCAGGTGATAAGCAATTAAGCAACTAGCATTTTTATAATTCAAACTTGATGCTTTATATACCCTAAAAACATATATAACTACAAAAATATAAATACATTCGGCTAGATTACGAGTTTTACGTTATGAGTGAAAAAGCCTCATAACGCTGCATTTTCACTACCGCTGCTATTACAAGTCTTGCAGGTATAGCTGTACTGCACACTTTTTTTGGCCGTCATGCAACGTAACTACCGCAGCTTTCAAAAAGTCCTTTTTCAATGGGAATGCAAACAGGAGAGAGAGAGCGCCTAATAGTGTAATAACGTCTGGATAATCAGAATCAAAGAAATAGCGGCATCAAAAGATGGGTACTCACAAATGAGTTGGCACTCACAAGTAGTGCATACGGGGGGGCTGACCTTTATACAGCAGTCAGTACGCTGGGGGATCTGTCCTGTAGGTTGTCCCCCTTGGACGGGTATTCAGCTGGTCGTAGATGCTGCAAATCCAAGCGACTCCTCTACACACAGCGTGTGTGCGTTAACTAGGCGTCTGCGATCCAACTGTTCAGCTAGGCAAATAGAGTGACTCCCAGAACACACAGCGTGTGTGAGTTGCCTCCGTGCCAGTAACAAACAGTTTGTGTGGCTTTAGAACACTGCCGATAGAAGACTCCAGTGTTCTAAAGCCACACAAACTGTTTGTTACTGGCACGGAGGCAACTCACACACGCTGTGTGTTCTGGGAGTCACTCTATTTGCCTAGCTGAACAGTTGGATCGCAGACGCCTAGTTAACGCACACACGCTGTGTGTAGAGGAGTCGCTTGGAATTGCAGCATCTACGACCAGCTGAATACCCGTCCGAGGGGGACAACCTACAGGACAGATCCCCCAGCGTACTGACTGCTGTATAAAGGTCAGCCCGCCCGTATGCACTACTTGTGAGTGCCAACTCATTTGTGAGTACCCATCTTTTGATGCCGCTATTTCTTTGATTCTGATTATCCAGACGTTATTACACTATTAGGCGCTCTCTCTCCTGTTTGCATTTTCTAGATCTTCCAACTCACCA
>NC_069503.1:245624598-245692098 GCF_027579735.1 Bombina bombina | reverse complement strand
CATGGAAGTCTCCCTCTTCGTTCTGCTCAGCTCGCACCTCACCTCGATCTCCCCCCAGGGAGGCGGCCGCAACTCCCCAGACAGGAACCGAAGCAGGTAGGAAGTCCACCAAGGGATCCAGCGGCACACAGGCATCAATGTCTATAGCGACATGTAGAGGTAAATCTTTTCTTTCCCTGGTGCTCCCCTGAGAGTGCTCCATGCTCGCCTCTCTTGCGCTCTCAGCTGCCTCCATCTTAGTACGGGTGCGCTCCATGCGGGATAACAGATCATCGCATCTAGCTTGCATCATATTGTCAAAATCCGTCATCCAGCCTTGCATGGCCTCAAGTAGGTCTCTCATCTTCAATATTGTGGATGGGTGGTATGGAAGGAGATTTGGAAAGTATCTCCATGTACCCGGTTCCCCGGGGGGGTGCTGAGAAATTACCTCCGTAGAGGCCGCCAAAATTAGTCCACAGCGATCCGGTCTGAGAGACCCTGATGATGTACAACAAAAGTATTGCCTGATCCAGCAAACTATTCCCTTCCACTTGATTCCGAATTCTGTGCTGGATGGGCTCAAAATATATCGATTACATGGCGGAATGTAATTCCCTCTGCCAGAGCTCTCAGTTATGCGGCCATCTTCAGCCTAAGCCCGCGCAAATAAATTTAACGCGCTTACTTACACTTTTCTTCAAGTGTTAATTATTTGTATATGGTTATCTTGGCCCTGCATACAAAATGAATTCTAAATAAAAGATCAGCATACATAACTAATTACATATAATATTCAGATAAACATAGTTTTCAAATGTACTGAAGATAGATTTCCCCCACAACCATATGTGACAAATACTTATATAATTGAAAAAGTCAAATTTGCTAATCATAATATATCAGTGCTAAATTGAAATTATTTAAAAATCAGTGCTTAATGTAGAATGTTTAAACTATTCACCTACACATCTCTCTCTCTCTCTCTCTCTTTCTCTCAACAAAATCAAATTTTTAATTAATACAATTAGACATTTTATTGTATTTAATTGCAAAATAGGATGTTATGCCTTTATTACAGTGAATAAACCATAAGCATTTACATGTCAAGTATGAAATATAATGTGCATTCACTAATAACTAGTATTTCTATAGCGCCTTTCTCTCAGTGGGACTCAAAGCACTTTTTCAGTGCTTGCTCTTGGAATTAACCAAATCGGGAGCTGAATAGTAATAGTTGTTATTATTACCCAATTTAATGGCACACATTTTATTGACCTCAGAAAAATGAAGGGCTGAGTCGGCCCTGCCGGGATTTGAACCTGTGACCTAGGATCTTTTAAACAGGCATTTTTGTAGTCACCTTTTTTGTAGTCACCTCACTACTTAAGCTAAAAATAAACTAATATTAATAATCATTAATAACTTAATTTATATTTGTCAATATGCAATGCAATCACTAAAACCTTGTATTTTTGATTCATAGAAAAGTTTGAATATCCATTTCAATGTTTAGGGCTAGATTTATAAAGCTGCATTCACAGCTTTTTCTGCTATGCATGTGCAAGCCTGCTGCCACACATGGTTTCACCCTATCTCAACATTAATATTATTATTACTTTGGAAAACTATTAAACCCCTTTGTTTCTAAGTCCACTGGATTACTGACTGTTATGACAGTTCATAATGTGTTCTGACTTATTAAAGTAATTTTTTATATTTATCAGATCTTTGAGCTCACATCTAATAAAAAAAAAAAAAGATGTCCTGGAAAAGAGATTATCCTTTTGCCTTTAATCAGACTGTGATTTTATTTATTTTTTATTAAAGAAAGACCTAAAAAAATAATAATGCCCAGACCTTAAGAATCTTTTTGCCCATACCCTATGATCCAAAAAAAGAAAACTGGGAAGGAAATTGAGGTGTGCATCTCCAATTCATTGAGCAATGGGTTGATTGATAAGGAAGTGAAGACATTTATGACATTTAAGGATCCACAGGCACCTATAATGTATACATTGCCAAAAGTACACAGTGTCCCCTTGGACGTCCTATTGTTTCTAGTATTCGCTTTATCTTATCACACATTTCTATATATCTAGATAGAATGTTTGAGGCCATTTGTTGAACAATCAACTTTGAAAATTAAAGATACTAGTGATTGTCTTGAATAAATAACAGGTTGTCATTATAGGGAGATAAACGTATACCTTTTAGTCTAGATATGGTTAGCTAATATACTTCTATTAAATATATGAGTGAATAAGTGCAGTTTGAAGTGTTTTATCTAATTAAGGAAAGTATAATACAGGGGATTTATTTTACATCTTCTAGATGTGATACTAAAAGTGCAATTATTTTTGAGTTTAGAACACCTTTTAGTTACAGTTAAAGGTCACTGTGATGTGTTCCATTGTTGTACCAACTTTATGCCAACAATTCTTATGAATGTTTTTGAAGATGATTTTTTTTTTTTTTAAGAACCAGTCATTTCTACCATATGGCACCACTTGGTGGCGCTATATCAATAATATTTTCGGTATTTGGTTGGACAGCAATTTGTTACAGAATTAAATAGTGCTACACTACATATCAAATTTAAACTGTTACTTAGTAAAGATAAATGAGTTTTTTTTATACAACTATCAGAAAAGGTGGAGAGCAATTGGTAGTAGAATTTTTTTTACAAAAGATACAGATAAAAATAATTTTCTGCACCCTCCTTCCTAATTGCTTGCTACCTAGTTGCCAGTTCTTCAAGAGACATGAAACCCAAGATTTTCTTTTATGATTCAGACTGCGCATACAATTTTTAACAACTTTTCAATTTACTTCATTCTATTGGTATATTTAATTGAAGGAGCAGCAATGCACGAATAGGAGCTAACTGAGAACATCAGTAAGCCAATGAAAACTGGAATATATGTGCAGATACTAATCAGCATTTAGCTCCCAGCTACTGAGCCTACCTAGGTATGCTTTTCAACAAAGGATACCAGAAGAACAAAGCAACTTTTAAAGAAAAACATTAAGATTGAGATGTATTGTCTCAGTTGATTCCTTAGTGGAGGAGTGATTGATAAAGAGGGGTAATCGGTTTATTATAAGGGGTTACCCAGTTAATTAGCTGAGAAATAGAGGCAGTTTTGGAAATGTGCAGAAAGAAATATAAAGACTAAAAAAATACCTAGAATACCATTAGTTTTCCAGATTAAAAAATTATGTGGCTCATTTGTAAGTTGGATGGTGTGGTTTACACATTAGCCTCTTATTATGGCCCTAATAAACAACATATAAGGATGCTCCGCAGGTTTTTAAATAAGCTAGACAGCCTACGCCAGGGTTTTCTCCTCATTGCAGGAGACTTCAATACTGTTTGGGATCCTGTGCTGGATAAAAAAAATCAGATAAATCCCGTAAGTCTGATAAAACTTTGGTTGATCTTTCATACAAATTCAAGAATCTCATGTCTCAATTTAATGTGTTTGATGTGTGGCGGGCTCTTAATATGACTCTTATTCAAATATCAATTTTTTCTTTTGTGAACCAAGACTCCTGGATTGCATATCCAGGTCTTGGATCCCCCAATGCCTTTGGTCTGACCAGGACCCGGTACATATCACTCTTAAATCACCACTGGAATTACAGTGTCCTCCATTGTGGTGACTTTCGACAACTGTTTTTTCAGACCCCGACACGGTCGCTTGTATTACTAAGGATTTAACTGAGTTTCTTCAAATTAATGATAATGGCATGGTGGATGACTTCACTTTATGGGCCTCATTGAAGCCATATGTGAGGGGGTCCTTTATTAGAATTGCGGCGGAGCAAAAAAAGCGTAGAGGCGAGACACTAGCCCATCTAATGGTAAACCTCCGTAAACTCACTGCTGAGCATAAAAAGGACCCATCGCCAAGCCTCTATCAACAACTCTTAAATCTTAAAACGAAAATAGTTCAACTAGAAACTCAAAGATCAGCAGGTAGGCTCCTTAGACTCAAAGAGGTCTTCTATTACAAGGGCAATAAGGCCGATAGGCTTTTAGCTAACAGGTTACGTCAGCGAACAGCGGCAGCTCGTATCCATTCCTTGAAAGTAAAAGGTCAGCACATTACTCACCCGAGAGAGATAGGTACAGCTTTCGCTGATTACTACTCATCTCTTTACAACCTATCAAAAGATAATGCGACCCCTCCTCCGACATTGGATAGTATAAATGACTTTCTTTCTACATTAGATCTCCCCACTACTTCTACAACACAGATGGAGGCGTTACAGGCCCCTATTTCCAGTTTTGAGGTTAAAACAGCTATTCAGTCTCTTAAAACCCTCAAATCGCCATGGCCAGATGGCTTCTCAGACCTCTTCTATAAAAAATTTCAACCACAGCTTATACCTCTTTTATTAAGATTTTTTACCAGGGCTAGTTCTTGTGGCACATTCCCTGCCGAGTTCCTACAGGCAACCATTATTACACTTCCTAAACAGGGGAAGGATCCCACTGAATGTTCAAGCTATAGGCCTATCTCACTGCTAAACTTGGACGTTAAGCTGTATGCCAAAATTTTGGCTTCATGTCTCAACCTCCTTTTACCATCCTTGATCAATTGGGATCAAGTGGGTTTTGTAAGGGGTCGCCAAGGGCCCGACAACACCAGGAGATTGTTAAATATATATTTTGAGGCCGATAGATTGGGCTTGCACTGTGTCACCCTGTCGTTGGATGCTGAAAAGGCTTTCGACAGGGTGAACTGGGAATATATGTTCATTGTTCTACGACGGTTTGGTTTCCCCACTTCATTTATAACATCTATAGCGGCCTTGTATTCTAATCCCTCGGCTACAATTAGGGGACTTGGATTCTGTTCGGCTCCCTTTGGGATCACAAATGGAACAAGGCAGGGCTGCCCCCTGTCGCCGCTTATATTTACTCTTATCATGGAACCGTTGGCTACTGCCATTAGGTCATCCCCTCAAATAATAGGAGTGGATATACATCATACAACCCAGATGACAGCTCTGTTTGCTGATGATTTGACTGTGCTGCTTTCGGACCCAGTTAAGTTCTTGCCACATCTCTTCTCTCTACTGGAGAGATTCGCTTCGGTTAGCTATTATAAACTTAACGTTTCTAAAACGGAGGCTTATGCTATTCATATTCCTGAGGACACCCTCATTGAACTAAAGAGCCAATATAAATGTCATTGGTCCACCTCATATATTAAACACCTTGGTGTATTTTTGTCACATAGCATTTCCACTATTCTTTCAATTAATTTTTTTCCATTACTGTCTGAAATAGCGAAGTCCACAGAAGTGTGGAATGTACCGTCACTATCGTGGATGGGATGCATAGCGGCATTTAAGTTGAGTCTTTTGCCTAAGTTGACGTATCTATTTAGATCTCTACCTATTCCAATATCTAGGTCCCTGATACGCAAATTTCAACAACAATGTAATAAATTCATTTGGCGCAATAAGGTTCCTAGAATTGCCACGAGCACCCTGCAACAACCTGTCTCTGCTGGAGGGGCGGCTGCCCCTAATATCCTTTATTACCATGAGGCTGCTCGCCTTTCCCTCGTGACGCAATGGGGAATGCCAAATAATAGTAGATGAGCAGAATTGGAGCACGCAAACTATTTTAGTAAATCCTATTATAGTTTCCAATTTGAAATTTTGGGACAAGATTCATAATACCACAGTTGCTCCTCACCCATCCCCATCCCATAAGATTGGGGGGCTTCTTCTTGCACTGCCAGATACTCATCCGTCCCTTTGGTCGGATTTGAGCATCATAGACATAACAGACCTATATGAGGGGGTCCAATTAATCTCATATCAGTCTTTTCTCCAGAAGTATAATCCGCCTTTATTTTTACACTTTGAGTTCTGGAGGTTACGGAGCTTCCTTAAATCATGGGGTTTTGACAAAGATACACTGCGGTCTAAAACCAAGTGGGAGACGAAATGGGATTTAAAAATCTCATATAAAAAATTGCTCTCATCCTCTTACCAGTATATTTTACACCCTCCACTTTTCTATAAATCTCCACCGATAAAACAATGGGAATCTGCCATGGGTACAATTCATGAACCACTAGCATGGCACTTGGCAATTCGACTGACCAAAAAAGCAGCCCATTGCATTACTCTCTATGAATTATTTCTCAAGGTATTATTGCAGTGGCACATGACACCGACCCGTCTATTTAAAATATCACACACTAACTCTCCCAAGTGTTGGAGGGGTTGTGACGCCCTGGGCACTCCAGCCCACATTTGGTGGTCTTGCCCGGTCATTGCATCTTTATGGCAGAAAGCAGTCCAATACTGCAATTTAAAGGACATCTTAATACCAGCAATACCCAGTGTAGGTCTGTTCCATATCCTCCCTACGAAGCTACACTTGTCACAAAAATTGTTCTGCATTTACTTATTCCTGGCGATTAAATTGACCATTGCCAGAATGTGGCTTTGGCCGGCCTCTCCACTCTGGGAACAAGTTGGGGATATTTTGAGATATATTAAATCAATGGAAGCTTATGTCTCTCATATACATGGTTCTGAAGACCTCCATGCCTTGGTTTGGGACTATAGTCCTGTGTAGTTTTCCCCTCAGATTTTGTGGTCTCTACCTCAGACTATCTATGGCATTGTTTTATAGCTGTGATTTACAGTGTTTTTTTTTTTTTTTTCTCTTCTCCCCTCTTCCTTTTCCTCTCTTCCATCTTATTTTGCTCCCTTTTCCTCTATTTCTCTTATGTATATCCCTTTTCTCCTTATTTCTATTCAGAGATATCTTGTTAAATAGAAGATCTTTAGATATGAAACAATTTATTGAATTGTTACCACTTGTTAATCTATGTACGTTTATCACACATTAACCTTGAATTATATATATCATATGTTGCTCTATGATTATTATGTTGTCATAAATAGATGTTATTGTTGGACATAAGCACTGTCTTCCTGTATGACCAAAATGACATTGGATTATGATGGGACTTGTGAGGTTTTGGTCTCTATTGGGACTGTGTTGAGACCACCTCATTATTATAAAAATTATTTTGGATGTTGATTTTGTTCACAAAAGTACTACTGTGTAATGTTTCTCATTATGACTGTATAGCATATGTCTTAATAAAAATTTATATTAAAAAAAAATATATAAAAATTATGTGGGGGAATAATACTGATAAATCTGGAGCATTAGGGTATTTTGAAATCTTGTAATCCGAATATATCTTACTTTAAAGCGACCCCTATGCCAGGGTATAAAAGGGTTAAAGATTTGAAAAATAAGCTGGTGAAAGTTGATATTGGACTCTCTAAAATGATGAAATGGCAATACTTGGCTGCTACAAAATATAAGTAAATACCCATGTCTATCTTGTGTGTATTGTAACAGCATTATTAAGGGACCAGACTTTTTCCAGCCTAGAACTGATCAGAAGTTCAATATGTTAAGACACCATACTTGTGATGACAACATGCAGGGTCAGGAATGGAAAAAACTGAACATAAGAGTAGCATTAAATTTTAAGATTGGATATCAGAGTGCCAAACAACGTAGGCAGGGTCTATGGGCAGATAGTCAAATACCAAAGGTAACAATAGGTTGAAATAATATGATTTAATGCATAAGATAAAAAAGTTGGTACATTTAAAATTATACAACAATTAGTCATGGATCCATGTTACACTTTAAAATATATATTGAAACACTTGGAACAATTTAAAAATGCTTGTAGAACAATTAATAACAACAACAACAAAAAATCTAACAAATAATGTCTATCGCATAAAACTTAAATTCTAATATGTGAATGCTAGGAGCGCTTATGCACACTCTATTTATAAAAACAATGGGTTACAATGCACAGGTGGATAGATTCCAGGTTGCTTGAAACCGGTGGGTGTGAAATGTAAGTGGCTCCGAATTGGGGTTTTGCCTATGTGTTTATCAAAAATTATGTAAATACTAACAGGTGGAAAAAAAAATGTTATAGGAATGTCTAGAACCTGAATTCAAAATATAAGACCTGAGGTTGTGCCTATGTGTTTATCCAAAAAGGGTGTAAATTCTAACAAGTGAAAAAATGTGAGAAAAATATTGCAGGGGTGTGTGAACCTTATTTTCAAAATAAACAATGAATTCAAAATAAAACGATATACAAGTGAATTTTTGACAAATCAACTAATGCAAACATAAAGCATAAATAGAACCAAATAAAAACAACAGCACAACTTTAACGTGTGTTTAAATGTGTTTCTGCTTGCAAACTGTGATGTGAACAAATATCTGTTATAAACACTGAATAGTGGCAAAACTTTGTGATTGGATTGAAATTGAACACAGGCTCTAAATTGATACCCTAAAATACAAATCTAAAGGGCTCAGAGTTGCTGAGCTAGATATAAGGGACTTGCTCAAAGAGCCTCGAGAGGTTAATTAAAAGAGACCATATAACAACAGTGGGTTAAAAAAACGGATGATATAACATAAAATGCTTAAAAGTCCAAATAAATATTCAAATTGGATAATAAGAATCTTGCTATAGTCTATCTCAATATGGATCCCAACTGCTTATTATGTAGAAATCTTCTTGGGTGGTAGTTAACAAATAATTCCAACTTGCAATGTTGTCCCTTACCTGCCAAAAAAGGAAAGGCAAACAATAGTGCAGATGGCTTCTGTTAGTATTTACATAATTTTGGATAAACACATAGGCAAAACCCCAATTCGGAGCCACTCACATTTCACACCCACCGGTTTCAAGCAACCTGGAATCTATCCACCTGTGCATTGTAACCCATTGTTTTTATAAATAGAGTGTGCACAAGCGCTCCTAGCATTCACATATTAGAATTTAAGTTTTATGCGATAGACATTATTTGTTAGATTTTTCTTGTTGTTATTAATTGTTCTACAAGCATTTTTAAATTGTTCCAAGTGTTTCAATATATATTTTAAAGTGTAACATGGATCCATGACTAATTGTTGTATAATTTTAAATGTACCAACTTTTTTATCTTATGTATTAAATCATATTATTTCAACCTATTGTTACCTTTGGTATTTGACTATCTGCCCATAGACCCTGCCTACGTTGTTTGGCGCTCTGATATCCAATCTTAAAATTGAATCCACCCTTGGCAACTAGGTGCCAATTTATTAGAGCTGGAGGTCTGTTGCGTTATATAGTTGGCGCTTAGTTATCACCTTTCCACACATACGAGTAGCATTAGAAGGAGTGATATAGGAGCCCCAGTTACACACCATTTTATTAAAGCTAGACATGGGGTAGTCTACTTAGGTTCCAAGTCACTGAACATATTAGAATGCCAAGGATGGGTGGTACTAGAGAGAAACCAAATTGCTTGTTAAGTTTTCTGGGTTATAACAATGCAAATATATTTCATTTATTAAAAGCCAGCCTCTGCGAATCCAATTTTTATTTTTACAGAAAGGCTTGCAAAAAGACCCATGCATATGTTAACTACCTGTTCTCAAAATAGACACTGATTGATACAATCACACATCTTTATGTTACAGTAAAGGTCTATTCAAGAAATCCGTTTGTTCACTGAGCAAGGGAAATATTTAATATGAGTGTGGCATTAACCTATTGTAATCCGAATCCATCCTCATCACTGATTAACCATATGAATGCCATAGGTATCTTGGCGTGCGGGTCATACTTCAGTAGTCACATCAGGACTCCAACATCTACAAATAGCATGTTTTTAATATTAATATTTGTTTTAAAACTAGGTTTATAAAAGAGGATTGCATATTTGTGACTTCTGTAGGAACCTAATGCAATCCGTTTCTATCTGCACCACTGATAAACCATCTGAATGCATATTGAATGTTGTCCTGATGGGCAGCCTCGGCACTATATTCTTATTACTATATGGTCAATTTTAAACTTTAACAAGTATTACTTTTTAGAATATTTATTTCTATTGTTTGTTAAAGTACAGTTTCCATTTGGCGTGTTCTTAAAAAAAAGATCGCGACTACTAGAGATGTGCATTTGGTTTTGTAACAAATGCAAATTTTGGATATTCAATTAATTTTCACAAAACGAATATCTGAACGAATGCACCCCAAAATTTAAAGAAAACAAATAAATAGTGATGAAATTCATCGTTATTCATTCATTTCCTTTTAATGGTTACTTTTGTGTGTGCTGACAAAGCCCTGGCCACATTAATAGGAGACTTAGCAAAGTGGGTCCCAGGGCCTGCACTAACCGCCATGCTAAGCTGTAAGCGTGGCCGGGACTCGGTGAAGAAGAGGACCGGGCTAGCATGGCTCTCCATCGCTCTAAAGGTAAATATAACGCTACAGGTGAACTTTTTTACCTGAAGCTTTGGAACATTTACATTTGTATAATGAATATATTATTTAAAACAAAATGAATATTAAATATTGCAGTCAATGAATATTCAGGTAAATTAATTTCCTCGAATATTAGTACCAAATAATTTGGCCGAACTGAATTTTTCATGGACAATATCCTATTGAAAGGATTATATCTTCTTATAATAGATTTTAACAGTACTGAATTGGGATTTGTTGCCCTATTCCAGATCTGCATCTTGTCCATCCTTGGTCTGTTTGCCCAGTGTGTCAGTTACTCACCTTGAGTTCCCTCTCCTTTCACCCTCACCTACCTCTTTGTCTTCTGCTGCATCTCTGCCCATTCTGCCATTAATCCAGTCCCCAGGCTAAATGGGACATGAAACCCAAATGTTTTCTTTCATGATTTAGAAAGAGCATGCAATTTTAAGCAACTTTCAAATTTACTTCTATTATCTAATTTGTTTAATTATCTTGATATCCTTTGATGAAAATCATATCTAAATAGGCTCAGTAGCTACCAATTGGTGGCTGCACATAGATGCCTCATGTGATTGACTCACCCATGTGCATTGCTGTTTCTTCAACAAATGATATCTAAAGAATGAAGCAAATTAGATAATAGAAGTAAATTGGAATGTTGTTTAAAGTTGTATTCTCTATCTGAATCATGAAAGAAAAAAAATTGGGTTTCATGTCCCTTTAAAGAGACAGTCAACACCAGAATTTTTGTTGTTTTAAAAGATAAATAATCCATTTATTACCCATTCCCCAGTTTTGCATAACCAACACTGTTATATTAATATACTTTTTACCTCTGTGATTAACTTGTATCAAGCATCTTCTGCCAGCCCCTTGATCGCAACATTTTATTTATTATCTATTGACTTTTATTTTAGCCAATTAGTGCAGTGTCTGCCACAATCCATGGGCGTGATCACAATTATATCGATATGGTTTACATGAACTAGCTCTCCCCTGCTGTGAAAAGCAAATAAAAAAGCATGTGATAAGAGACATTCTTCAAGGGCTTGGAATTTATCATATGAGCCTTCCTAGGTTTAGCTTTCAACTATGAATACCAAGAGAACAAAGCAAAATTGGTGATAAAAGTAAATTGGAAAGTTTGTAAAAAGAAACACAGAGGCGCCCAATGGCGCACAAACGAATAGCACTAAAAAGTGCAAGGAAGCAGACTGGAACCTCACAGTTGCCCAGCAAACTGAACAGATGCAGAGATAATTCTGTAGTACTTCTTCACCAGTGAGGTCCACCTGGTTCCTAAAGGGGAGGATATAGAGCCAACATAGCCCAGTACAGTTTGAACAAATATATGTGTATCCAGGGAATATGCACACTTACATGTAGCAAAGCACCTCCAGGTGCAATATACACAGACAGGGACCTCTCAGCCGCCCAGCTGACTGTTTCAAAGGTTTCAGCAAATAAGATGGCTCCCAAAACTGATGCAGGAGTATAGATGGATTCCCAGATAAAAACCAGCAGCAAGTGTATTAGTTAAAATAATATTTTTATTTTAAAAATACAACTGGCTGTTTCCTCAGGCTATCCACACACCATATCTATATATTTTTTTAAATTGGAAAGTTGTTTAAAATTACATGCCCTATTTGAAACATGAAAGTTTTTTTTGGACTTGACAGGCATACAGCACAACAGTATACATAAAGGAACATGAGCTCCACCAATCTATGTGGTGAAAGGGAGGTACTGCAAGATAGCAAAAGTCCTAGTAAAACTACAGTCACTTTCACAGAATCTGTACTTTGCAATGGCTCTCATTCTTCTGGGTCACTCCCAGAGAAGGGGTCGTTCCTTATAAAACTTTGCAACTCACTTAAACAAATTGCTTGGGCATTGCTTTAAGTTTCTCCCATTTCCCAGCTCCTTTTGCTTTCTGATTTTCCAATACCTATATTGTTATCCTGATTCCTGACCTCTGTGAGTTTTACTGGACTTCCCCTCCTGCTTGCTCATTTTGGCCTAGATTTAGAGTTGGGCGGTAGCCGTCAAAACCAGTGTTAGAGGCTCCTAACGCTGGTTTTTACCGCCCTCTGGTATTTGGAGTCAGTCATTAAAGGGTCTAACGCTCACTTTTCAGCCGCGACTTTTCCATTCCGCAGATCCCCTTACGTCAATTGCGTATCCTATCTTTTCAATGGGATCTTTCTAACTCCGGTATTTAGAGTCGTGGCTGAAGTGAGCGTTAGAAATCTAACGACAAAACTCCAGCCGCAGAAAAAAGTCAGTAGTTAAGAGCTTTCTGGGCTAACGCCGGTTTATAAAGCTCTTAACTACTGTGCTCTAAAGTACACTAACACCCATAAACTACCTATGTACCCCTAAACCGAGGTCCCCCCACATCGCCGCCACTCGATTAAATATTTTTAACCCCTAATCTGCCGACCGCCACCTACGTTATCCTTATGTACCCCTAATCTGCTGCCCCTAACACCGCCGACCCCTATATTATATTTATTAACCCCTAACCTGCCCCCCACAACGTCGCCGCCAGCTACCTACAATAATTAACCCCTAATCTGCCGACCGCCACCTACGTTATCCTTATGTACCCCTAATCTGCTGCCCCTAACACCGCCGACCCCTATATTAAATTTATTAGCCCCTAATCTGCCCCCCACAACGTCGCCTCCACCTGCCTACACTTATTAACCCCTAATCTGCAGAGCAGACCGCACCGCTATTATAATAAAGTTATTAACCCCTAATCCGCCTCACTAATCATGGACCTCTTCAGCTCCCGCTTGGATGAAGACTTCAGCGGGATCATGGACATCTTCAGCCCCCCGCTTGGGCTTGGATCAAGACATCGGAGGAGCTCTTCTGGATCGATCGTGAACCTGGTATGGTGAAGATAAGGTAGGAAGATCTTCAGGGGCTTAGTGTTAGGTTTATTTAAGGGGGGTTTGGGTTAGATTAGGGGTATGTGGGTGGTGGGTTGTAATGTTGGGGGGGGATATTGTATGTGTTTTTTTTACAGGCAAAAGAGCTGAATTCTTTGGGGCATGCCCCGCAAAGGGCCCTGTTCAGGGCTGGTAAGGTAAAAGAGCTTTGAACTTTTGTAATTTAGAATAGGGTAGGGCATTTTTTTATTTTGGGGGGCTTTGTTATTTTATTAGGGGGCTTAGAGTAGGTGTAATTAGTTTAAAATTGTTGTAATATTTTTCTGATGTTTGTAAATATTTTTTTATTTTTTGTAACTTAGTTCTTTTTTATTTTTTGTACTTTAGTTAGTTTATTTAATTGTATTTATTTGTAGGAATTGTATTTAATTTATTTATTGATAGTGTAGTGTTAGGTTTAATTGTAGATAATTGTAGGTAGTTTATTTAATTTATTTATTGATAGTGTAGTGTTAGGTTTAATTGTAATTTAGGTTAGGATTTATTTTACAGGTAATTTTGTAATTATTTTAACTATTTTAGCTATTAAATAGTTCTTAACTATTTAATAGCTATTGTACCTGGTTAAAATAAATACAAAGTTACCTGTAAAATAAATATAAATCCTAAAATAGCTATAATATAATTATAATTTATATTGTAGCTATATTAGGGTTTATTTTACAGGTAAGTATTTAGCTTTAAATAGGAATAATTTATTTAATAAGAGTTAATTTATTTCGTTAGATTTAAATTATATTTAACTTAGGGGGGTGTTAGTGTTAGGGTTAGACTTAGCTTTAGGGGTTAATACATTTATTAGAATAGCGGTAAGCTCCAGTCGGCAGATTAGGGGTTAATGTTTGAAGTTAGGTGTCGGCGATGTTAGGGAGGGCAGATTAAGGGTTAATACTATTTATTATAGGGTTATTGAGGCGGGAGTGAGGCGGATTAGGGGTTAATAACTTTATTATAATAGCGGTGCGGTCCGCTCGGCAGATTAGGTGTTAATAAGTGTAGGCAGGTGGAGGCGACGTTGTGGGGGGCAGATTAGGGGTTAATAAATATAATATAGGGGTCGGCGGTGTTAGGGGCAGCAGATTAGGGGTACATAGGGATAATGTAAGTAGCGGCGGTTTACGGAGCGGCAGATTAGGGGTTAAAAAAAAATGCAGGTGTCAGCGATAGCGGGGGCGGCAGAATAGGGGTTAATAAGTGTAAGGTTAGGGGTGTTTAGACTCGGGGTACATGTTAGAGTGTTAGGTGCAGACGTAGGAAGTGTTTCCCCATAGCAAACAATGGGGCTGCGTTAGGAGCTGAACGCGGCTTTTTTGCAGGTGTTAGGTTTTTTTTCAGCTCAAACAGCCCCATTATTTTCTATGGGGGAATCGTGCACGAGCACGTTTTTGAAGCTGGCCGCGTCCGTAAGCACCGCTGGTATCGAGAGTTGAAGTTGCATTAAATATGCTCTACGCTCCTTTTTTGGAGCCTAACGCAGCCATTCTGTGAACTCTCAATACCAGAGGTATTTAAAAGGTGCGGCCAGAAAAAAGCACGCGTAGCTAACGCACCCCTTTGGCCACAAAACTCTAAATCTAGGCCTTTGTCTTAAAGCCTTGTTTGGACTGACAAATGGACTTTGTTTTCTCCTGTTCCCTTTGTATATAATAATCTTGTGCATATTGATCATCAGTGTATTACCTAACCTGCTACTCTGGACTGTTACTTTTGTACAGCGGGACCATCAACCAACACCTTTATAGTATTTATAGAATTGTTGTTTTTCCACACAGCTCACTATATTCCTACGCTCCATAAACAGCTGTATTACATGTTTAGTGCAAACAAATCAGTTACCACTGGCTGTGACAGTACTAGCTGTGAACAGTATATTGTGTACACCATATAAGGCAGCTTTTTTGTCTTACTTTAGCAGAAATAAGGCGACCAGTCAAGGAAAATGTCTTTAGTCAGCATAGACAAGTTGTCATAGAGCAGTGTAAGTAATATAAAAATAAACTCTTTATTCCAACAAACTTTTTATACTGCATTGAAACCAGGATTTTGCCCTTTTTTCTTCATATTGTGTACTACAAGGAGTGCCCTTTTTATCCTGATTTCACCTGGTTCCCTGGATTTGGTACACCTGTGTATAAGTGATTGGTATTTTGTATCCAGTTTAAACACGTTGGATTCATATTCATGCACAAACCAAGCTAACTCCTGATTGGCCAGTGATGTACCGAAGGCACGTATTAGAGACACCGCATGGATCAAATGTGAGTGCAAAGTATATCAACCGTTCTGGCTACACAGCTAGATAGGATCCGCAAGTTCACAGCTTCTATTTGTTTGGCATCCTAAAAGGGCGCTACTGGAGCAGCAGAGGGGTGAGTGGAGCCCCTCAATCCGCATAGTTGATGTTTGCCATATAGGAGAGTTTTGTTGCTCAGCTATACATTTCTATGCATGAATTTGCAACTGGTGAGTAAATCTCTTCAATTCTCATAAGGATTATTGATTTTCTTGCATTGATACAATAACTTAAAGGGACATTATACACTCATTTTTTCCTTGCATAAATGTTTTGTAGATAATCTATTTATATAGCCCATAAAGTTTTTTTTTTAAATTAATGTATAGTTTTGCTTATTTTTAAATAACATTGCTCTGATTTTCAGACTCCTAACCAAGCCCCAAAGTTTTATGTGAATACGCTCGACTACCTACTCCAGCTTGCTCCTGTTTGTGTAAAGGGTCTTTTCATATGCAAAAGAAGGGGGAGGGGGGGAGTGTCTTATTTGCCACTTGCAGTGGGCTTTCCAGCTACCTTTTCAACATAGCCAAACTGACAGCTTCTAAGTAAGTTTTTAAACAGTTTTATACTGGATTTTTATATCAGTATCTGTGCATATTATTCTTTATAGTAGTGTCTATTACATGCAGTTATATGAAAATGAGTGTATACTGTCCCTTTAAAGGGACAGTCTACACCAGAATTGTTATTGTTTTAAAAGATAGAAAATCCCTTTATTACCCATTCCTCAGTTTTGCATAACCAACACAGTTATATTTATATATTTTTAAAATCTGTGATTATCTTGTATCTAAGCCTCTGTAAACTGCCCCTTTATTTCAGTTCTTTTGACAGACTTGCAGTTTAGCCAATCAGTGCCTGCTCCCAGATAACTTCACGTGCACGAGCACAGTGTTATCTATATGTAATACATGAACTAACACCCTCTAGTGGTGAAAAACTGTTAAAATGCATTCTGAAAAGAGGTGGCCTTCAAGGTCTAAGAAATTAGCATATGAACCTCCTAGGTTAAGCTTTCAGCTAAGAATACCAAGAGAACAAAGCAAAATTGGTGATAAAAGTAAATAGGAAAATTGTTTAACATTACATGCTCTATCTGAATCATGAAAGTTTTTTTTGGCCTAGACTGTCCCTTTAACGTGTCATATATTTATATATATATATATATATATATATATATATATACTGTATATGATACTGACTATCTATGAGTAGCAGGAATATATATATTTTTTTCCTTTTTCAGCGTAAGTAATGTAAGTTTCAGCTGCCTGCACTGCAGAGACTAGTTTGTTCTCAAGATAACCAAGGCTGTGCAGGAATTGTAATCAACTACAGAGCGTGTCTGCTTATTTTTTTTGAGTCCCTACACTTTATTTTTTATAATGTAAAAAGAGAACTTTCATTCGTTGATATGGCGCAAAGAAAAATAGTGAGCTGCATGTGGAAGGAACAATACTATAGTATCATAGAGTTTATAACAGGAAATGGCAATACAAGCTAACTCTCAACAAGCTTTGCCCCCTTTGAACACCACAGTTTGAGGCAAAAAGGATAGTGAAGATGTGCAAATTACAGTGCATCGTATATATGTTTGATGCGGTGACTCGATGTACTCTGAGAAGATTATCATGTTACATTGGGCTTTACCCACAGCCGCTTGGGTAATGCTAGGATTACCCAATTTCGTCCTTTACCCGCAACATATATATATACACATACACTCTGTAATTGATTTAAACGCCAGCTTTGGTTTCCTTGGCAACAAACTAGTCTCTCCAGTGAGGGCAACTGAAACTTGCATTAGTTACTTTTCAATTACAAGTTGCCTTATTTCTGCTATAGTTAGCAGAAAACTGAAGCATTGTATGATGTGCACAACATCATACAATGCCACACCCGTTGGTGCCTGGAATAGGGTTGTCACCTTACTTGGAAGAAAATACCGGCCATATTTATTAACATAAATTAAAAAAAAAATGAAACAGCATAACTATAAAACTAAAGCTGCTAGGCTCATTTGTTTATAACGAGTACTCATTACACTCACAAGACGTTTCACTTTAACAGGGGCTTTCTTTCAATATTTAGTCTTTATTTTCTACATTGACATGAACCTTAAAAATACCGAGCCATGCACAAAGAATAACTTTTGTTCTATTTTTTTTTTTTTTTTTTTACCAAAGCATCTTAATTCTACCTCTTATTAGAGTGGTTGGGACTTCGTGAAGATGCCACCAATAAGCAAGCATAACCCAGGTACTGAACCAAAAATGGTCCGGCTCCTAACATTCCTTCTTTTTAAATAAAGATAACAAGAGAACGAAGAACAATTAATAATAGGAGTAAATTAGAAAGTTGCATGCTCTATCTGAAACAAGAAAGAAAAAAAATTGGGTTTATTGTCCTTTTAAGTTATATTGAAATAGTATAGTATAGAACTAAATGAAGAACTCCACTACTTGAGCAGATTTGTGAAGCTGCACGTCCCCATAGAAGTCTTTCATGCGAGGAAATTAATGCACCTTTTACCCTGTACTGCAAGCACCTGTTAGCCCGCTACTGCAATTAATGCACCTGTTAGCCTGCTACTGCATGAGTGATATAATTCTAATTTTAGTGCAAAAATGGCAGAGGTATGGAGTGTGCTTGAGAGATGTTAAAGCACCATTGTACTAACAATTTTTGCTTTCCACTTGGCTATGAGTGCCAGTGAAATACCACAAGTAAAATTTCAGCAAAGTTGCAAGTATCCCATCAAAAACTAGACAATGTGCTAAATACATTGCTCTTGCTCGATTGCCGAAGAGCAGCAAGCCTAGGTACAACAATCATTATGGCTCACTTCACTTTATATTTTCTAACCAATCACCAGTGAATGTTTCTGCCATTAGCCTGTATAATTGTGTTAAATGGATGAATACAGGTAAAAAACATAATTTATGTAAAAAAAACAAACTTACCTGATAAATTCATTTCTTTCATATTGGCAAGAGTCCATGATCTAGTGCCGTATGGGATATACAATCCTACCAGGAGGGGCAAAATTTCCCAAACCTCAAAATGCCTATAAATACACCCCTCACCACACTCACAGTTCAATTTAACTAATAGCCAAGTTGTGGGGTGATAAAGAAAGGAGTAAAAAGCATCAACAAAGGAATTTGGAAATAATTGTGCTTTATACAAAAAAATCATAATCACCATAAAAAAGGATGGAACTCATGGACTCTTGCCAATATAAAAGAAATGAATTTATCAGGTAAGTTCTTACATAAATTATGTTTTCTTTCATGTAATTAGCAAGAGTCCATGAGCTAGTGACTTACGGGATAGCAATACCCAAGATGTGGAACTCCACGCAAGAGTCACTAGAGAGGGAGGGATAAAATAAAAACAAACAGCCATTTTCTGCTGAAAGAAAATAATCCAAAACCCAAAATATACATTTAATCTCATAAATGAAAGGAAAAAAACTTAAATCAGAAGAATAAAACTGAAACTGCTGCCTGAAGAACTTTTCTACCAAAAACTGCTTCCAAAGAAGCAAATATATCAAAATGGTAGAATTTAGTAAATGAATGCAAAGAAGACTAAGTTGAAGCTTTGCAAATCTGATCAACTGAAGCTTCATTCTTAAAAGTCCAGGAAGTGGAGACTGATCTAGTAGAATGAGCTGTAATTCTCTGAGGCAGGACTTGACCCGACTCCAAATAAGCTTGATGAATCAAAAGCTTTAACCACAAAGCCAAGGAAACGACATAAGCCTTCTGACCTTTCCTGGAACCAGAAAAGATAACAAATAAACTAGAAGTCTTCCTGAAATCTTTGAAATATTATGTTGAAGTTACTAGAGCTCTCACCACATCCAAAGAATGTAAAGATCTCTCCAAAGAATTCTTAGGATTAGGACACAAGGAAGGGACAGCAATTTCTCTATTAATGTTCGTAGAATTTACAACCTTAGGTAAGAATTTAAATGTAGCCCGCAAAACTGCCTTATCCTGATGAAAAATCAGAAAAGGAGATTCACAAGAGAGAGCGGATAATTCAGAAACTCTTCTAGCAGAAGAGATGGCCAAAAGAAACAACACTTTCCCAGAAAGTATTTTAATGTCCAAAGAATGCATAGGCTCAAATGGAGGAGCCTGTAAAGCCTTCAAAACCAAATTAAGACTCCAAGGAGGAGAGATTGATTTAATGACAGGCTTGATACGAACCAAAGCCTGCACAAAACAATGAATATCAGGAAGTTTAGCAATCTTTCTGTGAAATAAGACAGAAAGAGTAGAAATTTGCAGACAAACCTTTTTCCAAACCATCCTGAAGAAACTGTAAAATTCTAGAAATTCTAAAAGAATGCCAAGAGAAATTATGAGAGGAACACCATGAAATGTAAGTCTTCCAAACTCGATAATAAATCTTTCTAGAAACAGATTTACAAGCCTGCAACATAGTATTAATCACGGAGTCAGAAAAACCTCTATGACTAAGCACTAAGAGTTCAATTTCCATACCATCAAATTTAATGATTTAAGATCCTGATGGAAAAACGGACCTTGAGATAGAAGGTCTGGCCTTAATGGAAGTGGCCAAGGTTGGCAACTGGACATCCGAACAAGATCTGCATACCAAAACCTGTGAAGCCATGTTGGAGCCACCAGCAGCAAAAAACGATTGCTCCTTGATGATTTTGGAGATTACTCTCGGAAGAAGAACTAGAGGCGGGAAAATATAAGCAGGTTGATAACACCAAAGAAGTGTCAACGCATCCACTGCTTCTGTCTGAGGATCCCTGGACCTGGACAGGTACCTAGGAAGTTTCTTGTTTAGATGAGATGCCTTCAGATCTATTTCTGGAAGACCCCACATCTTAACAACTTGAGAAAACACATCTGGGTGGAGAGACCACTCTCCTGGATGTAAAGTCTGATGACTGAGGTAATCTGCTTCCCAATTGTCTATACCTGGGATATGAACTGCAGAAATTAGACAGGAGCTAGAATCCACCAAAACAAGTATCCGAGATACTTCTTTCATAGCTTGAGGACTGTGAGTCCCACCCTGATGATTGACATATGCCACAGTTGTGATATTGTCTGTCTGAAAACAAATGAACGGTTCTCTCTTCAACAGAGGCCAAAACTGAAGAGCCTTGAGAATCGCACAAAAAAATCCAAAATTTTTATTGGTAATCTCGCCTCTTGAGATTTCCAAACCCCTTGTGCAGTCAGAGATCCCCAAATAGCTCCCCAACCTGAAAGACTCGCATCTGTTGTGATCACAGTCCATGTTGGATGAATGAAAGAGGCCCCTAGAATAATACGATGGTGATCTAACCACCAAGTCAGAGATAGTCGAACATTGGGATTTAAGGATATTAATTGTGATATCCATGTATAATCCCTGCATGACTGGTTCAGCATACAAAGCTGAAGAGGTCTCATATGAAAACAAACAAAGGGGATCGAGTCCGATGCTGCAGTCATGATACCTAAAAACTTCCATGCACATAGCTACTGAAGGGAATAACTGAGACTGAAGGTTCCGACAGGCTGCAACCAATTTCAAACGTCTCTTGTCTGTTAGACACAAAGTCCTGGACACAGAATCTATCTGGAAACCTAAAAAGGTGAGCCTTACATGAGGAATCAAAGAACTTTTTGGTAAATTGATCCTCCAACCATGTCTTTAAAGAAACAACACTAGTTGATTTGTGTGAGATTCTGCAGAACATAAAGACTGAGCAAGTACCAAGATATCGTCCAAATAAGGAAACACCGCAATACCCCTTCTCTCTGATTACAGAGAGTAGGGCACTGAGAATCTTTAAGATTCTTGGAGCTGTCGCTAGGCCAAAAGGAAGAGCAACAAATTGGTAATGCTTGTCTAGAAAAGAGAATCTCAGGAACTGATAGTGATCTGGATGAATCGGAATATGAAGATATGCATCCTGTAAGTCTATTGTGGACATACAATGCCCTTGCTGAACAAAAGGCAGAATAGTCCTTATAATCACCATTTTGAAAGACGGTACTCTTACATATCGATTCAAAATTTTTAGATCAAAAACTGGTCTGAATTAATTTTCTGTCTTTGGGACAATGAATAGATTTGAATAAAACCCGAGACCCTGTTCCTAAAACGGAACTGGCATGATTACCCCTGATAACTCCAGGTCTGAAACACACTTCAGGAAAGCCTGGGCCTTTACTTGGTTTGCTGGAATGCGTGAGAGAAAAAAATCTTCTAACAGGCGGTCTTACTCTGAATCCTTTTCTGTTCCTGAGAAACAATACTCTGAATCTATTGATTTTGGACCGAATTGATCCAAACATTTTTGAAAATTTTTTGAAAAATCTTAATCTGTCCCCTACCAGCTGAGTTGGAATGAGGGCCGCACCTTCATGCCAATTTGGGGGCTGGCTTTGATCTCCTAAATGGCTTGGATTATTCCAATTTGAGGAAGGCTTCCAATTGGATACAGATTCCTTGGGGGAAGAATTAGGTTTCTGTTCCTTATTTTGTCGAAAGGAACGAAAACAGTTAGAAGCTTTAAACTTACCCTTAGGTCTCTTATCGTGAGGCAAACCCCCCCCCCCCCCAGTGACAGTTGAAATTATTGAATCCAACTGAGAACAAAATAACTTATTCCCTTGGAAAGAAAGAGATAGCAATCTGGACTTAGAAGTCATGTCAGCATTCCAAGATTTAAGCCACAAAGCTCTTCTAGCTAAAATAGCTAAAGACTTGCAGGCCCATTTATCAAGCTCCGTACGGAGCTTGAAGGGCCGTGTTTCTGGCGAGTCTTCAGACTCGCCAGAAACACAACTTATGAAGCAGCGGTCTAAAGACCGCTGCTCCATAACCCTGTCCGCCTGCTCTGAACAGGCGGACAGGAATCGCCGGACATCAACCCGATCGAATACGATCGGGTTGATTGACAGCTCCCTGCTGGCGGCCGATTGGCCGCGAGTCAGCAGGGGGCGGCGTTGCACCAGCAGCTCTTGTGAGCTGCTGGTGCAATGTTAAATGCAGAGAGCGTATTGCTCTCCGCATTTAGCGAGGTCTTGCGGACCTGATCCGCAGTGTCGGATCAGGTCCGCAAGCCCTTTGATAAATGGGCCTGATAGATTTAACATCAATTTTGATATTAAAAATGGCATCACAAATAAAAGGATTAGCATGTTGAAGCAAGCGAACAATGCTAGACAAATCAGAATCCAATTCTTGTTGCGCTAAATGTTCCAACCAAAAAGTTGATGCAGCTGCAACATCAGCCAAAGAAATTGTAGGCCTGAGAAGATGACCTGAATATAAATAAGCTTTCCTTAGATAAGATTCAAGTTTCCTATCTAAAGGATCTTTAAAAGAAGTACTATCTTCCGTAGGAATAGTAGTACGTGTAACAAGAGTAGAGATAGCCCCATCAACTTTGGGGATCTTTTCCCAAAACTCTAAAGAAACTGCTGGCAAAGGATACAATTTTTTAAACCTTGAAGAAGGAATAAAAGTACCACCAGGCCTATTCCATTCCTTAGAAATCATATCAGAAATAGCATTAGGAACTAGAAAAAAACTCTGAAATAACCACAGGAGGTTTATAAACAGAATTTAAATGTTTAATAGTTTTAATAAAGAGGACTAGTTTCATCCATATCCAATGTAATCAACACTTCTTTTAACAAAGAATGAATATACTCAATTTTAAATAAATAAGAAGATTTGTCAGTGTCAATATCCGAGGCAGGATCTTCTGAATCAGATAGATCCCCATCAAAGAAGGATAATTCAGCATGTTGCTGGTCATTTTAAAACTTCTCATAAAGTTGATGAATTTTTAAAAACCTTTTACGTTTATTAGAAGGCGGGATGGCAGACAAAGCCTTCTGAATAGAATCAGAAATAAATTATTTTACATTTAAAGGTATATCTTGCGCATTAGATGTTGAAGAGACAGCAACAGGTAATGAACTACTACTGATGGATACATTCTCTGCATGTAAAAGTTTATCATGACAACTATTACAAACCACAGCAGGAGATATAACCTCCACAAGTTTACAACAAATGCACTTAGCTTTGGTAGAACTGTTATCAGGCAGCAGGGTTCCAACAGTGATTTCTGAAACAGTATCAGATTGAGACATCTTGCAAATGTAAGAGAAAAAAAAAAAAAATTATCAATTTCCTTATATGGCAGTTTCAGGAATGGGAAAAAAATGCAAACAGCATAGCCCTCTGATAGAGAAAAAAGGCAAGAGGCATATAGGAATGGGGTCTTAAATAATGAAAATATTTGGCGCCAAGTATGACGCACAACAAACAGAAAAATATTTTTTGGGGCCAAAAATGTCTGGAATGACACACTCGCGTCACAGATGATGCAACCTTGTGAAGGACTCGGCATCAACTAAGATGCCAGAAATGACGAATTTGTGTCAACAAACGTAACTGCGCGCCAAAAATATCTAGCTCCAAGAATGACGCAATAAAGTTTTGCATTTTGCGCCCTCGCGAGCCTAATTCTGCCCACGAATTTAAAAGACAGTCAATTTGAAAACGAGACTATACCCCAGGTAAGAAATACATTTTTCCTAAAAAAGCATTTCCCAGATATGAAACTGACAGTCTGCAAAAGGAAATATACTGAAACCTGAATCATGGTAAATATAAGTACAATACATATATTTTGAACTTTATATAAATACATAAAGTGCCAAACCATAGCTGAGAGTGTCTTAAGTAATGAAAACATACTTACCAAAGGACACCCATCCACATATAGCAGGTAACCGTTTCAGTACTGGTTTGGCTATCAGTAGAGGTAATGGAATATAAGAGTATATCGTCGATCTGAAAAGGGAGGTAGGAGATGAATCTCTACGACCGATAACAGAGAACCTATGAAATAGATCCCCCGTGAGGAAAACCATTGCATTCAATAGGTGATACTCCCTTCACATCCCTCTGACATTCACTTTACTCTGAGAGGAATCAGGCTTCAAAATGCTGAGAAGCGCATATCAACGTAGAAATCTTAGGAGGCAAAGTTTGTAAAACTGAATTGTGGGTGTGGTGAGGGATGTATTTATAGGCATTTTGAGGTTTGGGAAACTTTGCCCCTCCTGGTAGGATTGTATATCCCATATGTCACTAGCTCATGGACTCTTGCCAATTACATGAAGGAAAATCCTGTATCCAAACTGCTTGGGACTGTCAAAGATTTGGATTTCAGAATAGTTTGAGTTTTGGAATATTTGTATATTTGCACCTTTAAAATGGAACAGTTTGGAAAAAGAATGGGACCAGGTGTAAACAACATCTTATGTCATTTAGGGAATATTTACATGTTATAATACAGCTTACACATGTAACCTAAAGATAGTTTTATATGATTTTTAATACTGTACTTGTGTATACATAGTACCATCAGAAAGATAGTATTGTACTGTAATCAGGAAATAGTTTTTGTTTGTAAAAAATATAGCATTTGCATTTTAGAAAACAAAATAAAAAAATAAGCAGGCAGAGAAGATTGGGACTTACCGGGAGGGGAATGGTCTAATTTTGGAATGTTTCTAGATTTTGGGATTCCGGATTTGTACCAGTACATATCTCAAACAGCAAAGGAGAACTGCTAGAAACATGGAAAAACAACTTTGGAGACATATTTGCAGGGGTTCTGTAAATGTGTAAAAATGTAAAATACTTGTAGATCTGTTTTATGTCTTAAAATAATAACATTGCATAGAATGGAATTGGTCTCGAATAAGGAACAGAATATGGAAATTCTGGAGAGGTCCACGGCATTTTCAAGTCATGGTCAGGAATTGTTTTAATCTAAACCACAACTCAGTCTACAGATAAAGAAATACATGAAATGTATACACAGGAATCAGCAAAAGTCCCTTCTTTGTGAAAGTGCACGTGCAAAGCAAAAGGCCCACTGCAGGCCTCCAAAATATCAACCATCATTACATGAACTTATATAGCACACTAGTACCAACAAGTTTCTTAATTACCTGTTACAATTTACCTATACAAAATACCTGTACACATTCCAAACTACACCACCTAGTGGCACCTTTAAAAACATATCACATCAATTTAAAACAGTGAATCATAATATACATATAAAGATGCTTAAATATGCAGACATATCTTAATCTAATCTCCCTACTATTCTTACTGTACTTAGAGACCAAAATCAACCGGTCACTTTTATTCTCATTCCTAGCTTTATTTTTTGACAGCAAAGAATCTCTAGTGATCTTACTTCTGCAATTTCCTTTTCTACAATAGCTTTTGGATAGGCCCTACTCAAAAAAGTATCCCCCATTTCACAAGATCTATCTTGTATCTTACCCTCTGGATTCACATTTCATCTAACCCGTTGTCACGGGAGACCAGCACTCTATACCGTTGTTTAACTGGATCATTTCAATGAGCAAAACGAATGGTGAAATAAATTGAACTTTATTCACTAAAAATAGGCAAACACACAGAAGTACACCAAATACAGAAAGAACACTCATTTTGGGGCTAGGAGAAAAACTACCCTGTAGTAGAATCCAGGTAAATACAAATAGTCCTCTTGCACAGTCTTGTTTTAATCCCTTAGAGAGCTCTTGGGTAATCGATTCCTGTATAGTTCAGGCAACTTGGAATAACTCTCCCTTTTTTCCCATGCAAAGTGGTTTTGAAAACTGCCCATCTATCTGGTCAGCTCACAACACGCCCCCTAGTGATGATCTCAGCAACCAATCATAAACCCAGCACACAGAGGGGCATCACTTAACAGCTGTTAATTCCCACCCCCTGATCACCTGCTGAGATTGTAGTTAGTCTGACTGAGGATGTACAAATGCAGCCTTTTGAAGTGCCAGATCTGAGGGTAATAGATGGACCAGATATCAGTTTTGTCCCTAGAAGATTTACTGCCATGAGTAAGTAACTCTCTGTTTTGAAGCAGCCTGCTCAGATATGTAAATCAGTCTTTTAAGCAGAGACTGTGAAAATCTTTCTTTGTACACTGGCTTGTGACATAGTTTGTACAAATAGAAATACACGACTGTTCTGGACATGCATGAATGCGAGGCAAGACCCCCAAAACACAGAATAAGAGGAATCATGTGGGCCCAACCCCCCACCCCCATCAGTGAGCCTGGGCACCCATTCTTCCATTACACCTCCCCCCTAAGATAAGGGCAATGTTACGACCACCTCATCCAGCGGTATTAACTTGCCGGCCCTGCATGTGGCAACTGGCTCATTGGGGCTGTCCTGTCTTGAGAGTACATCCACATTTCCATGCTCACTGCCTTTTTTGTGCTGAAGAGATACATTTAATTCTTTTAATGCCAAACTCTAGTGCAGCAATTTACCGTTCTCCCCAGACACCCTTTGCAGCCAGCTAAGGAAATTGTGACCCGTGATTACAGTGAAGGTCCAGCCATACAAATAGGGCTGCAGTTTGAGTAGCACCCACACTATGACTAGACATTCCTTCTTAATAGTGACATAAGCCCCTTCTCTGGGTAGCAGTTTCCTGCTCAAATACAACACGAGGTGTTCACTCCCCTCCTCCCCCACCTGGCTGAGCACAGCCCCTATTCCATAGTCCAAGGCATAGGTCTGCACTAAGGATTTCTTGCTGTAGTCCGGTGCGGCTAGAATTAAGCGCTAGCCAGCACGGTCTTCAGGAGTTTTTACAGGCAGGAGACCAGGTTACCAGACTGGGGCGTCGCTTTTGGGTACATAGCCTGCACTTGCACACAATGCTGCGAACAAAGCTGTGTCCCTATCTCTACCTTGATCACTGTGCCTCCCTGTCTAGCTTCCCCTAAGAGGTCAGGTAGAGTATTGCTCACTGAGTTCCCTATCAGTGGGCAAAATACTCCTTAAGCATATTTATGTGATAGGTCCCTGTCCATTCTGTCTCGCTATCTAACTGTATAACATAGTTGCACTAATTCATCACTCTGAGGACAGGGTACGGTCCAGACCAGGCCACCATTAGTTTGTTCTGCCGAGTGGGTTTTAGAACAAGCACTTGCTGACCTGGGATGAATGTCCGGCTACGGGCATGCTGGTCATACCAAGCTTTCTGCTTGGTCTGAGCCTCCCTGAGATTAGCCTGTGCCAACCCCATAAGTGATTCCAACTGCTCTCTGAGATCTACCACATGCTGGAGCACAGACACATCAGTAGTCTCCCCTTCCCATCCCTCACAGAATAAATTGCTCAAAAGGGAGAGAATCCGGTAGATTCTTACGGTACCTCTCGGTATGCAAACAGCAAATGCTGCAAGTGAATCTCCCAGTCCTTCCCTTCAGCCTCCATAAAGCCTGCAGCATCTGCTTCAGGGTACCATTGAACCGCTCACACAACCCGTTAGTTTGGAGGTGGTAAGGACACTGTAGCAATTCACTCATGAATTGCGGCCCTTGGTCAGTTAGGATCTCACTAGGGAAACCAACACTAGTAAAAATCCCTAACAGTGCCTTAGCATCTATGGAGGCAAGCGCTACAGCCTCAGGGTACTGGGTGGCAAAATCCACCACCATGAGGAAATAGTGTTTGCCCTACCAACTGGGAATCATGTGGGGTCCCACTAAATCCATAGCTACCAGCTGAAATGGTTCCCCAAATAGAGGTAACAGGACCGGGAGTGCCTTTACACGATAACCTGCCTTACCCACTTGCTGGCAGGCATCACAGGACCGGCAATACTCTGCCACAGCCCTGGATGCCCCTGGCCAGTAGTACCACTGCAACAGCCAGGAACTCGTGCAAGTCACCCCTGATGCCCTGCTAGTAGTATGGAGTGGGCTACTTGTAACAACTGTTGCCTACTTCATGGGGACCACTAACTGTCACCTACCAGTCCAGACTATCTAGAACCACATCCGTCTGCTCCCTATAAAGAAGCCCACAGTGCCATAAGAACTGGTTTGACCTCCTGGCAGAGTCCGACACCCAAAGTCTCATGCCCCCCAAACTGGAATAAGACCTCACTGCTTTCCTAAACTGTGTCCCTAATTCTGGCCACCCACCCTTAGTCTCTAAGTTGGGGGACACAGGGATAGATAACGGGGAAGGTAAGTCAGGGGGCTCTAATAACTCAGTCTGCCTTACCTGCCTGGTCTCCGCAGAGACCTCTGGAACTGTTGGCCCAAATACAGTTCGACAACGGGTTCTGTATTGGTATTCCTTGCTGACTGGCACCTGGTGATTGCTGCAACAGGAGCCAGCTCCATAGTAAATACACATGTCACATGACCCAGATCATTGCCAAGTAGAACCTCCGCATCCAAACCAGGTAATACACCCACCTCCATCATGCCTCTTCCAGCTCCCAAATACAAAAAGACCCTGGCAATTTGGAGGGACCACGGTCCTCCATCTGGCATGGTCACTTGCATCCCAGGCTCCGAGAGTAAATCCTCCAGCTTAACCATATCAGTTGGGACCAGGGTCACAGTGGCACCAGAGTCCAACAAACCAGCTGCCTGTCGGTCCCCAATAGGCACTGTTTGCAGATGCTTCTGCCGGATATTGTTGGGCTGCTTCCCAACTGTTGCAACCTGATGCCCTTCCATCTCTGCTGTTGTGCCCTGAGGGCCAAGTACAGATCTCTCTGCCACCGTCACCTCCCTCAGACTTGGTGCCATGGTTGCACTTGGTTCCTCTGTGTGTGCCAGCTGCACATGAGAGACCAACCTTGCAGCTGGGTTGCTTTGCCCCTGATGGGGTACCCTATAGTTGTCCCAATCTGGTCTGATGTGACCCACTTTGTTGCAATGGTAACACCCCTGCTCGTGCTTAAATTCTTCAGCTTTGGGGGCACTCGCTTCAGCTGGCTTGGGTGCCCACAGAGCGGTATTTGTAATTCTTTTAGCTGGCACAGCCACATGTTTAGGAGACTGACTCTTTCTCCAGATAAGGTAAGTATCAGTGCAAATGAGACAGTGTATAATTTCTTCTAACTCTGTCAAATCAAATATAACCTTATCATGTGTAAAACAACCTGTGTAATCCAGTAGTTAAATATTGTATGCTGACTTAGTAGCAATCTTCCATAGTTTACCCCTTACAATGCAAGGTTCTTTGATACAATTTGTACATAATGAAGATCAATCATCAGAGTAAATGTAAGACAGTTTCTGGTAAACGAGTAGTTTTCTGCCAACCTCCGTGAGGTACGATACAACAATTTCAGATGCTGTTTATATCCAAACAGCGTCCAGGCTAGTCCTTCCAGTGTTCAAAGGGCTCCCCTACACAACCCTCTTGAAACAGGTAAATGTAAAGAACAAAGTGTACAACACCATTATGAACGACATACACCCATATTGTGACGACAGGAAGGCTGATGAAATGTAGCTAAAATGTCCATTTTAATGATGCAACATGATAATACTTGCAAAGGCACAGTAAGCACAGATCTGATTACAGCTGTAATCAGGTCTGCCCATCTCTCTGGTCAGCTCACAACATGACCCCTAGCGATGATCTTAGAAACCTATCATAACACAGCAAACAGAGGGGCATCACTGTTAGCAGGTGATCAGGGTGGTGGGACTAACAGCTGTTGAGATTGTAGTCATTCTGGCTGAGGATGTACAAATGGAGCCTTTTGAAGTGCCAGATCTGAGGCTAATAGGACCAGATACCAGTTTTGTCCCTAGAAGATTTACTGCCATGCATATTTAGCTCTCTGCTTTGAATCAGCCTGCTCAGATATGTAAATCAGTATTTTAAGCAGAGACTGAAAATATTTCTTTGTACACTGGCTTGTGACAAAATTTGTACAAATAGCAATACACGACTGTTCTTGACATACATGCATGAGAGGCAAGCCCCAAAACACAGAATAAGTAACCATGTGGACCCAACCCCCCCCCCCATCAGTGAACCCAGGAACTCACTCTTCCATCATGCCTGTATCAACTGGCTTCTGGGTAAAGAATTCAATAACAGAAATAAGCTGCACTCGAGAGGCACATTGTGAAATTAAATCACTATTTAATGGAAAAGTGTTTAAAACAAGGGCACAGAACAGAATAACATCCTTACACGTTTTGTGCCGCAAATAGGCACTTAATCATAGGAATATGATTAATGCCCATTTGTGGCACGAAACGCGTAAGGATATTATTCTGTTCTGTGCCATTGTTTTAAACACTTTTCCATTAAAATAGTGATTTAATTTCACAATGTGCCTCCCGAGTGCAGCTCATTTCTGTTTTTGGAGACTCCTTGCAGCTTTCGCTTAGCCGCGTCTTGCTTGCACCTCTTGGGACTGTGTGTGACTCCGCTGACACACGCAGGTATCTGCAGTGGCCTATTTTGTTTGTCTTGGTCTAAAGAATTCAATAGTATCTCAGGGTGAAAGCGATGATAGTGAAGTAAGTTATTTCGATCAGTGGATTTAGTATGAATATCACACCTCAAGTTAAAAGCCCTCTTGCACTAATTCAGTGTCTAAAAAAGCAACTACAGTCTCATGCCATGTCAAGGTAAATTTAATACCCCTAACAGCTACATTCAATTCCATTTCAAACTCATATTAGGGAGTCAATGTTACCCCCATATGCCAAACCCATCAATAAAGCGCCACCAAGTGGCACCATACTGTAAATACAGTGGGTTTTCAAACATATTTCTCTTCAAAATTACCCATGAATATGTTGGCATATGAGGGAGCCACAGACCCCATGGCTGTCCCTGGTTTTGTATATACCATGTATCTTGGAACAAAAAGTAGTAGTTAAATAAAACCACTCTCAATAGTTCCTCCAAAAATTCTATTTGCTGAACATTATGTTTCCCAGAGTTACTCAACTTCTTAACACAGGCAATTCCACTCTCATGCTTCATGGATATATACAGGATGCACTGTGCGTGAAGAGCTATCCCTTCCAGTTTGTTTATAAAATCACCTGTGTCTTTCATGAAATATCAAATATTTCTAAATTCTTGGATAGGATTTTTCAACCCTATGTTGGAAATTTATCATAAGATGGACTCAGTACTTGCCACAATGGGGCGGCCAGGTGGACACTTAATGTCCTTGTGTATTTTGGGCAGCGTGTAAAAAAATGGGGGTAATGAGATGTTCAACCAGGAAAAATCTCTTCAAATCCTTATCAAGCAGTTTTTACCTGCAAACAATATTAAACTTTTAAATTTCCTGCTGTATCTTGAATTTATGATCCCTACTTAATACACAACAGTATCCCCGACCCCTAATTGCCTGTGACATTCCTTTAAATAGTGACTCTGATTCAATATTACTGTGGCTCCGCCCTTGTCAGTGGTTTTCACAATAAATTTGATTACTCTAATTTTTAAGGGTAGTAATTGCCTTAAATTCTTTATGGTTTAAATTATGTTCAATTTGTTTATTGTCCCTTATATATGGATAATTAAGACGCTGTTTCATTTATTCAAAATCATTCAACATTAACTTAACAAAATGTTTCAACAGAATCATTATGTGGTGGCATAAATTTACTCTTATTTCTAAGACCTACCCCTTTGCGCAATGAATGTACGAGTACGATCTTTACCCTGCATTGTTAAATTAGTGGCAGAATCGTTAAATCCTTCACAGTACTTCTATGTGGCAGGAAGTTAATGTTTGCAAAATCTTGGCAAATATTATACTGTATTGATACGATAAATATTATTATCATCATTTATTTGTATAACGCTGTAAAATTCTATAGCGCTGGGTAGAGAAATATGGGTATACAATAACAAGGATTTGTGATAAGATACAAAAACATAACAGGCAAAACAAATCTAGTACAGGAGAAAGATGGCCCAGCCCCGAAGAGCTTACAGTCTACAGGTTGAGGGTGCAGGGCATAAGGGTAGCTTGTAACGTGGATTGTAGTTGCAGCAGTGAGTCAAGGCAGGTCAACATATATTTTGGGTAGGATGAAAAACAGAGGAGAAATAGGAAGCCTCTCTGAATAGGTGGGTTTTCAAAGAGTGTATGAAGCTATACAAGGTTTGAGACAGTCTTATAGAGTGGGATAGAGAGTTCCAGAGGACAGAAGCAGCACAGGGAGGTGGGAAAGGTATGTAGAAATTATAGGAGTGGAAAGAAGTAGGTTATATGTTGATCAAAGAGGATGGTAGGGGAGTATTTGGAGATGAGAGAGATAATTTAGTTGAGAGTGAGCCTGTTGAGTGATTTATAGGTTGGCTTTAGTACTTTGAATTTTATTGCAGAGTGTATGGGTAGCTAGTGTAGTCAGGCAGAGCGGAGAAGCTTATGTAGATCTTAGGTAGATGATTTAGCTGAAGCATTTATACTAGATTGGAGGGGGGAGAGGCAGTGTTTGGAAAGGTCATTTAGAAGTAGATTGCAGTCAATGAGTGACAAAATGAGGGAATAAATTTGTATTTTGGTAGTTTGAGTAAGGAAAGGTTGAATTCTGGAAATGCTGCATAGGTGTGCATAGCAGGATTTGTTGAGCGCTTGTATATGTCACGTGAATATGAGTTCAGAGTCAAGGTTAACCCCAAGACAGCAGACCTGTGGTAAGGTGTTGAAAATAGAGTCTACAACTGTAATAGAAATGTCAGGTGTTGGATGTCTTGAAGAGGGGTGAATAAGATGCAGCTCAGTTTTAGACACATTGAGTTAGTGCGATGACATCCAAGAGAAAGTTGTAGAGAAAGAGTTGATAATCTGGTTAAGTAAAGAGGGAGAGATTTCAGGAAAGGAAAGATCAATTTAGATATCATCAACGTAAAAGTGGTACTTGAAACAAAAGGAGAATATACGTTTTCAAAATCAAGGGACCCAAGACAGAGCTTTGTCATACTCCAACTGAGAGAGGGATAGGATCAGAAGATTTGCTGTTAAGAAACTGTAAATGAGTGACTTGGCAGATATGCAGCAAACCAGGAGAGTACTGTGTCTCAGATTTCAAATGAATGTAGGATTTTTAAGATGAGGATGGTGTGTTGTGAAAGCAGGCATATAAATCCAGAAGAATTAGTAAGGAGTAGTTTCCCTTTGCATTAGCCGGTAGCAGAAAATGTGTAACTTTAGTGAGTGGTTTCTGTTCTGTGTTTAGGGCAGAATACTTCTTCCTCTGTTGCAGAAGGAAAGTAGCAGATAGTTTTGTTAAAAGGATTTGGTAGGAGGGCTGGGTTTGAGGGAGGGTATGAGATTTTCTTCACTGACTTCAGCAGTCCATGAACATCGCTGAAGATAGCAATTCTGCTTTGTGTGCCATGGTTGTCCCAGAGTGCATGATGCATGCCCAATAGTAGAGGATGCAGCTTTGCCAAATGTTTATTTTAGTGCAGAATTTTTCTGGAAAATAAAATAAATATATTTTTATTGAGGTTAGATCATCATGACAAAACAGACATGATAACAATTATTCTTGACCAAACAAAGATAGATACATACAGTAAACTTAACATAACAGCCAATACTTTAGGTACACATATTTACAAAACTGAAATACAGAACTTCTTGTTTTTATTTTTACAATTTTCAAAATTTAACCCATAGTATTCTCATAGCTATAAGGTACCTTATCAATTACGCATTCTATAATAGGCTTCGAGAACCTTAGAAATAGAAAGTAGTTTGAGAACTACTTATACATCTAAACACGTTAAATATAAGTTGTACCATATGGTTACAACTAGTAAAAACAAAAAACAAAAAAAAAAAAAAAGCACACCCTCTAATCAGTCAAATTTCTCCTATATTTAACAAAAAATTAAAATTGTACTGATCTAGATTCATTTACACCTTAATTTATCATTTTATAGTATTTTTATTATAGATGTGTAATTTGTTTCGGCCAAATTTTGGCTGATTCTGAGAAATCTGAATTTCCAAATCGGCACCATAACTAAAATCCCGAAAAACTAATAAATCAGTTTCTGAATTTTCGGATCCATTCTTTATTCTTATTCAGAATTTTTCATTGTTCTAATCTAAACCGCCATCCCCCCATATTGCCAAAACTTAATAAAACACAAACTAAACCCATTAACCTCTAAACCTTCATCCCCCCACATTGCCAACACTAAATAAAACACAAACTAAACCTTTTAACCTCTAAACCTTCATCACCCCACATCGCCAACACTTAATAAAACACAAACTAAACCTATTAACCTCTAAACCTTCATCCCCCCACATTGCCAACACTAAATAAAACACAAACTAAACCTTTTAACCTCTAAATAAAGCTATTATCTCCTAAACTTAACATAATTAAATAGACCTAAAATTAAAGTTACAATAACTAAATATCTACCTATTTAAAAATAAATACAAACTTACCTGTGAAATAAAAATAAAACCTAAGCTTAAAACTATAAAAACCATAAAAAAAATAATCTATCATTACTTGTTTAAAAAAAATAAAATAAAAAAATAAAAAAACGTTACTTAAATTAAAACCCAACATTACAAAAAATTAAAACTACAATTACAAAAAATAAAAAAACTACCATTACAAAAAAATAACTAAATTATCCCAATTAATAAAAATGATTGCTATTCTATTCCCGTTTAAAAAACAACAAAAAAAAACACCCTAATCTATAATAAACTACCAATAGCCCTTAGAAAGGGCCTTTTGTAGGGCATTGCCCTAAAGTTAACAGCTTTTTGCAAATAAATTAAAACAAATACCCCCTAACAATACAACCCCCACCTCCCCCCCAATAAAAAAAAATAATATACCCATTGCCCTGAAAAGGACATTTATATGAGCATTGCCCTGAAAGGGGCATTCAGCTCTTTTACAGCCCATTCAAAATAAAGTCCAAAAAAAAAAAAAAAAAAACACCCCAAAAATAAAAAAAACCTAACACTAACCCCAAAATCGGTACTTATGATTGATGAAGTCAGGACATCCATCTTCTTCCCAGCAGTGAAAAATCTTCATCCAGGCGGCAAACTTCTTAATCCATCGTGGGACCGGCATCTTCTATCTTCATGGTGGAGGCAGAACGATCAGTGGATGCACGGAGGCAGAGCAGAGGCAGAGGTCCATTGGTCCGACGTGGAGGTTCTCTTCATGCAATTGTCCGCCGCACACTGAAGATTGAATGCAAAGTACCCCTTTTATATTGGGGTACCCTTGCATTCCAATTGGCTGAAAAATTCAAATCAGCCAATAGGATGAGAGCTGCGCAAATCCTATTGGCTGGCTAGGACCTATTTGTACCTTAAACATAATTAATCCTTACTAGATCAAACCACAATTTTGGGCCAGATTACAAGAGGTATATTACTTTACAGGCTCTTGATTATTGAATGGGGCTAGTGTAACTTTCTTAATTTTAGGCATAATGTCTGATGAAAAATACAGGAACTGGTATCACAGGCAGAATACTTGCAAGGCAAAGTATAAGTATGCTGGGACACAGGATGCAGCAAAGGCTGAACATTAGCAGGTCAGAGGAGACTGAGAGATGGCAGTGACTGAGCAAAAGGCAAGCCCCGGCAGAGGCTGAGCAAAAGGCAAGCCACGGCAGTGGCTGAGCAAAAGGCAAGCCACGGCAGAGGCAATGGCAGTAGCGAGACTAGATACACAGGAATTCAAATCTGTAGATAGACTTGGAACTAGTCTCAGGTGCAGCAAAGCTTGACAGTCTTTGAGAAAGTAATAGACAAATATGCACAGCAAATTCAGAGGTAACCAGGTGTACTTATGAGATGCAGCAGACAAGGTATACACTGAAGCTACAGAGGAGAAGGAGAACTGTATAAATAAATATATATGTGTGTGTGTTCAGGAGCTGCAGAGGAGAAAGTCCTCAGGAGCTGCATCTTAAAGCAAGAAACAAGGTCAGGGGCTAATCAGTATTAGCAAAGAGAGCAATAGAACAAAGTACCCAGGGAGCACAAGACAAACTATACTTGGGCAAGGTACAGTAAGTGAGGGGGTACTTACACAGGCGCAGGTTCACGCCAAGGATAGCAGACAGGTGAGCGGCATTGGGGAAAGACCCGGCGCATGCACAAAAACCACAGCAACCATGACAATGGCCGTGGAGGAGAGTGTTGGCCGCAGCAGAAACAGAGCAGCGTGACAAAGCCCCCTTCTTAAAAGGGTACCTCAGGAGCCCAGAGTCGGCTTGGAGGGTTGAGTAGCATGAAACCTGGAGACCAAAGATAGAGCATTTACATCACGGGCTGGAATCCACGAATGAGCCACCACAGAGTAACCCTTCCAGTGCATGAGGTATTGAAGTTGCCTGCACCTGTATCTGGAATCCAGGATCTTAGCGACCTCATACTCTGGTTTACCATGAAACAAGATCGAAAAAGGAAGAAGTCTGAGTCGAGTATATCTGTTCATGATGTAGGGCTCGAGCAGTGAGATATAGAAGACTGGGTGTATGTGCAGGGTTCTGAGCAAAGCCACTTTGTAGGCAACAGGAGATAGTCTCTTAAGGGCCGCTATATCTAGGCCCTAATTTATGACAGGGTTGACAAAGTCTAACATTTTGGGTAGAGACCCAGAAGTGTTCACCTACTGAAAAGGCACGAAGAGTAGCTCGATGATGATGGGCAAACCTCTTGTATCTGGAGACAGCTGAACATAACAGAGAAAATTCATTGCCAATGAGTAGTGAAGTCAGTAAAGTGACGTTCTGCAGCAGGAACCCCTGTAGACTGGGTGAAAAGAGGAAAGACTAGACTGATATCCCGCTGTGACTTGAAATGGAGAACATCGCAGGGAAGAGGGCCAGTGGGTGTTCTTTGCCAGCTTGGCTAGGGGCAGCAATCCAGACCAATTGGTATGTAGAGAATTGACATAGGCATTAACCCATTGGTTTGGGGGATGGTAACCAGAAGACAAGGAAACAGTGGTTCCAATCAACTTGCAAAAGGTATAGATTAATTAAGGACCTCTGTCAGAAACCATACTCATAGGTATGTCATGAAGTCTAACCACATGTAAAAGAAAGTCGATAATTCTTGGGCAGACGGTAGCTAGGTTAAGGGTATAAAATGAGAAAATCTTGAAAAAACGATCCACCACAACTCAGATAACCATATGATGGTCAGAAGGAGGGAAGTCAACAACAAAATCCATGGTGTGTGTGTCCAAGGTGGTTTGGGAATGGACAATGGTTGAAGTAAGCCATGAGGCAAAGATCGGGGAGTCTTATTATCAGCATGAGTCAGACAGGCTTTGACATACTGGAGAGTCAGAATTCATGGTAGGCCACCATACATGTTGGGAAAGAAGTTTATAAGGTTCTTGTCAAACCAGTATGTTCTGAAAGTTTGCTATCATGAGTCCAGGATAGCCCAGGAGTGCGTAAAAAGGAAGGTATAAAAAGGAACTCAGGTGCCGCAGGGGCTTCAGGAGGTTTTCTTGACTGAGCAAGTTGCAGTCTTAAGAAGAGAAGTGTTAAGCTGAGCAAGCACACAGGAAGGAGGAATGATGTGTTCGGTAGGAACGTCAGAGGAATCATTAGACTGTGGAAACTGATGGGAAAGTGTGTCAGCCTTTTTGTTCTTAGTCCAAGGAAGATACTATGAAATTAAAATGGGAAAATAAGGCCCATCTGGCCTGTCGAGGATTGAGTCGGTGAGCAGTTTCTAAATAGGTCAGGTTTTTGTGATCAGTAAGGATCTGAATGTGGTTGGCAGTACCTTCTAGCCAATGTCGCCATTCAGTAAGGGCCATCTTGATGGCTAAGAGTTCATGATAACCCACATCATAGTTCCTTTTGGCAGGGGAGAATCGCTTGGAGAAGAAGGCTACAGGATGCAATTTAGAGGTTAAGGGGTTACTTTGGGTTAAGACTGCACCTATCTCAGAGGCATTAACCTCTAGATTGAACTGCACGGCAGGGTCGGGATGGCATAGTACAGGAGCAGTACAAAAGGCATTCACAGCTACAGGAGACCAGTTCTTTCAATCTCTGTTTCACTTAGTCAGATCAGTAAGTGGAGCAGCGATTCTGGAGAAGTTGTTTATAAATTTGTGATAATAGTTAGAGAATACCAAGAACCTCTGTAGTTCCTTCAATGTGGTAGGTTGGGGCCATTCTAGGACTGCGGGTAACTTAGTAGGGTCCATGGCAAAACCCTCCTTAAAGATAACATACCCAAGGAACTGGATCTGGACTTTATCAAATTCACACTTTTCCAGCTTAGTTACCAGATAATTATTTCTGAGATGGAGAAGCACTTGTTTCACATGTTCATGGTTTTCCTCTAAGTTTGAGGAAAATATGAGGATGTAATCCAAATAAACAATGGTAGTATGGTTAAGAAGGTCACGGAAGATGTCATTGACAAAGGCTTGGAAGACAGCAGGGGCATTACTAGGTATTCATAATGCCTGGATCTCGTGTTGAAGGCAGTTTTCCATTCATGACACAGGAAAATACGAATGAGATTGTATGCCCAACGAAGATCAAGTTTCGTAAAGTAGCAAGCATTCTAGAGTGAATCATAACTCAGTGATCAGGGGAATAGGATAACAATTTTTTATAGTAATGTTTAGGGCTCTGTAGTAAACGCAGGGTCTCAAACCACCATCCTTTTAACTGATGAAAAGGAAACCAGCCCCAGCAGGAGAGGAGGAAGGGTGAATAAATCTTTTAGCTACGTTTTCTTGGATGTCTCTAGTCTCGGCCTTGGACAGTGTATAAGTCCTTCCTTTAGGGACTGGGGCTCCAGGAAACAGGTCAATTTTGCAGTCATAAGGCAGTAAGGTGGTAGCACATCAGCTGCCATCTTTTCAAACATCCATAAATTCTGCATATATCGCAGGAAGGGTAGAAGTCTAAAGGTTGGCTATAGGGGCATGATGCAGTGGAGTAACTTCAGCCAGGCAGGAGTGAAAACAGGATTTGCCCCAGGAGGACAACTGTCCCTCAGTCCAATCGAAATGTGGATTGTGTTTGCGTACTCAAGGAAGACCAAGAATAACTGGTTGAGCAGGAGAATGAATAACATCGAATTACAATTGTTTAGAATGTAGGACTCCCACAGTCATGGTTAGGGGTGAAGACTCAAAATAGATCAGGCCTGATCCAAGGGGAGTGCCATACAGTGTTAATTTTGATGGCAAATTTCGATTTAGTCTTAGTTTTAGTCTTTTGACTAAAATGAAATTTTAGTTTTAGTCATATTTTTGTCATCTGAATTGGTTTAGCTTTAGTCGACTGAATCTCCAGTAGATTTTAGTCGACTAAAATCTAAGGGGTTTAGTTTAAGTGTAATGCGTTATTTAAAGGGACACTGTACCCAAATTTTTCTCTTTCGTGATTCAGATAGAGCATGCAATTTTAAGCAACTTTCTAATTTACTCCTATTATCAATTTCTTCATTCTCTTGCTATCTTTATTTGAAAAAGAAGGCATCTAAGCTTTTTTTTTATTATTTAGAACTCTGAACAGCACTTTTTAATTGGTGGATTAATTTATCCACCAATCAGCAAGGACAAGCCAGGTTGTTCACCAAAAATGGGCCGGTATCTAAACTTACATTCTTGCATTTCAAATAAAGATATCAAGAGAATGAAGAAAATGTGATAATAGGAGTAAATTAGAAAGTTGCTTAAAATGTCATGCTCTATCTGAATCACAAAAGAAAAAAAAAATTGGGTTCAGTGTCCCTTTAAGCATTTCTCTATAATTTCCAAACTCATTATATACTCTAGGAGTAAACATAACACCTGTTATTATTTATGGTATTAACATTTTTTGTTTTTTTTTTAAAAATATTTTTTTAATGAGGTTAAAGTAAAAGTTAACAAACAGTGAACCAACAGCACAGGTTAAGTACAAAATACAGAGTAGTATTAAAGCTTAATACAGAAGACAGAGATTATGCAATCCACGTACTTATGGTAAGTATTGGGAAAAAGGTAATGAAATTTACAGTGACCAACCTGTGCAGGGGTAGGAATGACCTCTAATTTTTTACCATAGACCAACCACTACCTGATATAACAAGGTGCATTATAACATGAGTATATATATTTAGGAATCCTTATGATAAGGCAAATAATGTGTAAGGGAATAGAGGAGTATTAAGAGTTGAACAACCCTAGATAGAGGGAACCCATAGGTTCAATTATTCAATAAAGAGACTCAACATTATTCACTGGTAGTGGTATGGTTTAAGGGGGGGGGAGATCAGTGGGCTAGAGCCACTTTTAGTTTGGGGGGGATTTTAGGGGGGGTGGGCCATAGTGAGTGTGGGGAGAGTATAGATATCTTAAGGACTAGACAACTTATAGGGGTCTAATAGTAAGGTTACTTAATCATAAGCTCAAATGTTTACACTAGTAGATATAATATAGAAGGAGACATCATAGAGAGAATCCATATAGGGGTAGAAAACCATTATACCTGAGTCCATAAGCTAAACAGTGATAAGTTCAGGAGATGTTGTGTCTGGTATAATGCAATGTATAAGTAATCCAGCCTTTGCTCTAGCTTTTGGGCTTGTGGATAGACATAAAATATGTAAGTTAAGATTCCAGGCATATGTGACTAATATAAAGGTAGAGGGGTGGTTTGTTACTTACAGCCTACACAGGGCTTAAGCAAAGGGATATAGCGTAAATGTTAAGATGGCACATAAATAAATTGCATGCAGCCTGGGGGAGACGTGTCTAAAAACTATAAATATAATATTTTGTGGGTATGGAGAGGCTGCCGTATAGACAAGGAGGTGAAGAGCGTGAATCATGTAGCATAGTTATAGTCTAGCTATGATGTGGCATAACATACACACTTTATCTAAACTTTATAGCTGTATGCATAGGATTCATAAGGAATCAGGTTTCAACTGTAAGGGGTCATTTCTAGAAGAAAATAACGATTTCAACCATCACTTAGTCAAATCTTTAACATTTAAGGACAATTTAAGTACTCAAGTAAATGTCCCCCATCATGCAATATGTAGATAAAATAATAATAAAAGAAAAAAAGAAAAGATAGTCATAACAGACATTTTTAAAACCACATCCTATTAGATAAAATAAGTATACACAATATAACTTAACGGTATTGTTGCTTATAGGAGACTGGTAGCATAACATAGGAAGGGAAAAGGACCGTTTAAACTTGGAGCCCCATGTAGGAAGTCATATCAGGCTAACATGGGGCAAGTCTCTATTTAGCAGACACAGAGAAGACATTTATGAAACCTTAATTAGAATAACAATATATATTAAGCACAATATAGGACATGTGCAAACTTAGTTAAATTTCTAGTGACATGCAAAGTATGGGGATGAGATCAGATATAAAACAAACAAACATATCCATTGTACAGATAAACCACGTAATAAAAGGAATATAACACTATGGCAAGGGGAGATTTTAACCTAAGGAAGATAACAGCATGGGTGCAGGAATATTGGTGTATCTAATAACTGTAATGCATAATGTTCCTCTCTGAGCAAACAAATCTGGCTTCAGCCACAGTAGCCAGGACTAGCCTACTCCGTAACGGCACCACAGCCTCCGCCATAGTATACTGGGGAATGAGAGCGTTTCTGTATCACCGCCACATAGGTAATTGAGAGTCCGGGATGACTCCTCCACATAAGGAAAGTATGTGCAATGCGCATCATATGTTTTCACCAAACCTTCTGTGTGGGATTCAGTCAGAGTATTCCCATCTGTGAAGCATGTGTGTCCCTGCTGTGAGCTGACAGTCTCTGCGTTATGTAACGGAGCGGGTCTAAATGCTGTAAGACAGTGAAACTCGTGACACTGAAAGGAGGCCTCCACCTTATCGATTGGTAAACTGAAGCCGACGGCTCTACCAGAGGGGCCGGCCGCATCCCCATCCGGAGTCGCCAAGGGCAGCGAAGCGTCAGGCGTGTCTGACCTTTGTAGCTCCGTTTCCATCAGGTTAGGTCGGCTGACCGAGTAGAAAGGGAGCTCCCTGTGTTCCTGCTTGAGAGGTTGCTGGGCTGGTAGACAGGTAATTGGTGGCTGCAAGCTCACTCTCAGTTCCAGGGTAGAGGATACTGGCGTGTAGCTTTCCCTGAGCACCCCCACTAGGTCGTGGTATATGCAGGACATCCAGCGATCTAAAGCTTCAAACTGGGCCAAAACGGTTCCGAGTGACACCTCCATGCTTCAAAAGTCACCCCCTCTCCTGGTCTGGTGTTCAGTAGGCTGAAATATAAGAGAGGGATGCCACGAGGAAAGTAAGATGGCTGCCTCTCTACTGCCGTTGTAACTGCTCTTGCGGTGGTAATTAACGGCAATCTTCTGTAGCTAGGTTGCAGAGTAATAGCAGTGACCTCTCACATCACACTCTCTAATTTGAGGATAGAATGGGCTGCATTGAATACTCAAAGTTAGATAAATAGTTGGAACAAGTCCGGAGCTGTTATGAGATGAGACTACTCAGATGCAGGGCTAGCTCCGCCCCCCCGTATTAACGTTTAAACATGCAATACAGACACAGATTTAGCCGTTGTGATGTATAACATCTTTATTAAACTTAAAATTAAATAAAACCAAGTTTCATAAACAAACAGAAGTGCAACTTTAAAATATAAAAAAACAAAAACTGTAAACTGTATTGCACATATTACCCAAAATAAAAACCTTTTACAGTTCTCTGTTAATAATTAAAACAAATATCAAGTAACTCAACACAGCAAAACATTTCTGCAGCTAGCACAGGCATAGCATAATTTAAACCCATACTCGTTATGCTTATTTCTATAGGAAGAATCAATTGATTGTTCACAGATTTGAAAAATTTTCAGCAACAATATTAGCACTGCTGTAGAACTTCCAAACTCATTATATACTCCTGGAGTAAAGGTTTGTTAACCTGTTTTTATTTATGGTATTAAGGTTTGAACATGCAATACAGATTTAACATATTTAACTGTTGTGGTATAACACATCTTTATTTATCTTAAAATGTAATAAAATTAAGTCTTGTAAATTTTTCAAAAGAGCAGTAATTAGATATGGATTGATTATAACACTGTGCATAAAAACAGAATTTATGCTTACATGATAAATTACTTTCTCCAACGGTGTGTCCGGTCCACGGCGTCATCCTTACTTGTGGGATATTCTCTTCCCCAACAGGAAATGGCAAAGAGTCCCAGCAAAGCTGGTCACATGATCCCTCCTAGGCTCCGCCCATCCCAGTCATTCGACCGACGGACAGGAGGAAATATATATAGGAGAAACCATATGATACCGTGGTGACTGTAGTTAGAGAAAATAATGCATCAGACCTGATTAAAAAACCAGGGCGGGCCGTGGACCGGACACACCGTTGGAGAAAGTAATTTATCAGGTAAGCATAAATTCTGTTTTCTCCAACATTGGTGTGTCCGGTCCACGGCGTCATCCTTACTTGTGGGAACCAATACCAAAGCTTTAGGACACGGATGAAGGGAGGGAGCAAATCAGGTCACCTAAACGGAAGGAACCACAGCTTGCAAAACCATTCTCCCAAAAATAGCCTCCGAAGAAGCAAAAGTATCAAATTTGTAAAATTTGGCAAAAGTGTGCAGTGAAGACCAAGTCGCTGCCTTACATATCTGGTCAACAGAAGCCTCGTTCTTGAAGGCCCATGTGGAAGCCACAGCCCTAGTGGAGTGAGCTGTGATTCTTTCAGGAGGCTGCCGTCCGGCAGTCTCATAAGACAATCGGATGATGCTTTTAAGCCAAAAGGAAAGAGAGGTAGAAGTCGCTTTTTGACCTCTCCTTTTACCAGAATAAACAACAAACAAGGAAGATGTTTGTCTGAAATCTTTAGTAGCCTCTAAATAGAACTTTAGAGCACGGACAACGTCCAAATTGTGTAACAAACGTTCCTTCTTTGAAACTGGATTCGGACACAAAGAAGGTACAACTATCTCCTGGTTAATATTTTTGTTAGAAACAACTTTAGGAAGAAAACCAGGCTTAGTACGCAAAACCACCTTATCTGCATGGAACACCAGATAAGGAGGAGAACACTGCAGAGCAGATAACTCTGAAACTCTTCTAGCAGAAGAAATTGCAACCAAAAACAAAACTTTCCAAGATAGTAACTTAATATCTATGGAATGTAAGGGTTCAAACGGAACCCCTTGAAGAACTGAAAGAACTAGATTTAGACTCCAGGGAGGAGTCAAAGGTCTGTAAACAGGCTTGATCCTAACCAGAGCCTGAACAAATGATTGAACATCTGGCACAGCTGCCAGTCTTTTGTGTAGTAAGACAGATAAAGCAGAGATCTGTCCCTTTAGGGAACTTGCAGATAATCCTTTCTCCAAACCTTCTTGAAGAAAGGAGAGAATCTTAGGAATTTTTATCTTATTCCATGGGAATCCTTTGGATTCACACCAACAGATATATTTTTTCCATATTTTATGGTAAATTTTTCTAGTTACAGGTTTTCTGGCCTGAACCAGAGTATCTATCACCGAATCTGAAAACCCACGCTTTGATAGAATCAAGCGTTCAATCTCCAAGCCGTTAGTTGGAGGGAGACCAGATTTGGGTGTTCGAATGGACCTTGAACAAGAAGGTCCTGTCTCAAAGGTAGCTTCCATGGTGGAGCCGATGACATATTCACCAGGTCTGCATACCAAGTCCTGCGTGGCCACGCAGGAGCTATCAAGATCACCGAGGCCCTCTCCTGATTGATCCTGGCTACCAGCCTGGGAATGAGAGGAAACGGTGGGAATACGTAAGCTAGGTTGAAAGTCCAAGGTGCTACTAGTGCATCTACTAGAGTCGCCTTGGGATCCCTGGATCTGGACCCGTAGCAAGGAACCTTGAAGTTCTGACGAGACACCATCAGATCCATGTCTGGAATGCCCCATAATTGAGTTATTTGGGCAAAGATTTCCGGATGGAGTTCCCACTCCCCCGGATGAAATGTCTGACGACTCAGAAAATCCGCTTCCCAATTTTCCACTCCTGGGATGTGGATCGCAGACAAGTGGCAGGAGTGATCCTCCGCCCATTGAATTATTTTGGTCACTTCTTTCATCGCCAGGGAACTCTTTGTTCCCTCTTGATGATTGATATAAGCAACAGTCGTCATGTTGTCTGATTGAAACCTTATGAATTTGGCCTTTGCTAGTTGAGGCCAAGCTCTGAGAGCATTGAATATCGCTCTCAGTTCCAGAATGTTTATCGGGAGAAGAGACTCTTCCCGAGACCATAGACCCTGAGCTTTCAGGGATTCCCAGACCGCACCCCAGCCCACTAGACTAGCGTCGGTCGTGACAATGACCCACTCTGGCCTGCGGAAGCTCATTCCCTGGGACAGATGGTCCAGGGTCAGCCACCAACGGAGTGAATCTCTGGTCTTTTGATCTACTTGAATCATTGGAGACAAGTCTGTATAATCCCCATTCCACTGTTTGAGCATGCACAGTTGTAATGGTCTTAGATGAATTAGTGCAAAAGGAACTATGTCCATTGTTGCAACCATCAATCCTATTACTTCCATGCACTGCGCTATGGAAGGACGAGGAACAGAATGAAGCACTTGACAAGAGCTTAGAAGTTTTGATTTTCTGACCTCTGTCAGAAAAATCCTCATTTCTAAGGAATCTATTATTGTTCCCAAGAAGGGAACTCTTGTTGACGGGGACAGAGAACTCTTTTCTTTGTTCACCTTCCATCTGTGAGATGTGAGAAAGGCTAGAACGATGTCCGTATGAGCCTTTGCCTTTGACAGGGACGACGCTTGTATTAGAATGTCGTCCAAGTAAGGTACTACTGCAATGCCCCTTGGTCTTAGAACCGCTAGAAGGGACCCTAGCACCTTTGTGAAAATCCTTGGAGCAGTGGCTAATCCGAATGGAAGAGCCACAAACTGGTAATGTTTGTCCAGAAAAGCGAACCTTAGGAACTGATGATGTTCCTTGTGGATAGGGATATGTAGGTACGCATCCTTTAAATCCACGGTAGTCATAAATTGACTTTCCTGGATGGTGGGTAGAATCGTTCGAATAGTTTCCATTTTGAACGATGGTACCCTGAGAAATTTGTTTAGGATCTTCAAATCCAAAATTGGTCTGAACGTTCCCTCTTTTTTGGGAACTACGAACAGATTGGAATAAAAACCCATTCCTTGTTCCTTTATTGGAACTGGGTGTATCACTCCCATCTTTAACAGGTCTTCTACACAATGTAAGAATGCCTGTCTCTTTATTTGGTTTGAGGATAAGTGAGACTTGTGGAACCTACCCCTTGGGGGTAGTTCCTTGAATTCCAGGAGATAACCTTGAGAAACTATTTCTAGCGCCCAAGGATCCTGAACATCTCTTGCCCAAGCCTGAGCAAAGAGAGAGAGTCTTCCCCCCACCAGATCCGGTCCCGGATCGGGGGCTACTCCTTCATGCTGTCTTGTTAGCAGTGGCAGGTTTCTTGGCCTGCTTACCTTTGTTCCAGCCTTGCATTGGTTTCCAGGCTGGTTTGGGTTGTGAGGCATTACCCTCTTGCTTAGAGGATGCAGAATTAGAGGCTGGTCCATTTCTGCGAAAGGGACGAAAATTAGGCTTATTTTTAGCCTTAAAAGACCTATCCTGTGGAAGGGCGTGGCCCTTTCCCCCAGTGATGTCTGAAATAATCTCTTTCAAATCAGGTCCAAATAAAGTTTTACCTTTGAAAGGAATGTTAAGTAATTTTGTCTTGAATGACACATCCGCTGACCAAGACTTTAGCCAAAGCGCTCTGCGCGCCACAATAGCAAACCCTGAATTTTTCGCCGCTAATTTTGCTAATTGCAAAGCGGCATCTAAAATAAAAGAGTTAGCCAATTTAAGTGCGTGAACTCTGTCCATAACCTCCTCATATGGAGTTTCTCTACTGAGCGACTTTTCTAGTTCCTCGAACCAGAACCACGCTGCCGTAGTGACAGGAACAATGCATGAAATTGGTTGTAGAAGGTAGCCTTGCTGTACAAAAATATTTTTAAGCAAACCTTCCAATTTTTTATCCATAGGATCTTTGAAAGCACAACTATCTTCGATAGGAATAGTAGTGCGTTTGTTTAGAGTAGAAACTGCCCCCTCGACCTTGGGGACTGTCTGCCATAAGTCCTTTCTGGGGTCGACCATAGGAAATAATTTCTTAAATATAGGGGGAGGAACAAAAGGTATGCCGGGCTTTTCCCACTCTTTATTTACTATGTCCGCCACCCGCTTGGGTATAGGAAAAGCGTCGGGGGGCACCGGAACCTCTAGGAACCTGTCCATCTTGCATAATTTCTCTGGAATGACCAAATTGTCACAATCATCCAGAGTAGATAACACCTCCTTAAGCAGTGCGCGGAGATGTTCTAATTTAAATTTAAATGTCACAACATCAGGTTCAGCTTGATGAGAAATTTTTCCTGAATCTGAAATTTCTCCCTCAGACAAAACCTCCCTCATGGCCCCTTCAGATTGGTGTGAGGGTATGACAGAACAATTATCATCAGCGTCCTCTTGCTCTTCAGTGTTTAAAACAGAGCAATCGCGCTTTCTCTGATAAGTAGGCATTTTGGATAAAAGATTTGCTATGGAGTTATCCATTACAGCCGTTAATTGTTGCATGGTAATAAGTATTGGTGCACTAGATGTACTAGGGGCCTCCTGCATGGGCAAAACTGGTGTAGACACAGCAGGAGATGATGTAGTATCATGTTTACTCCCCTCATTTGAGGAATCATCTTGGGCAATATCATTATTTGTGGCAGTACTGTCCTTACTTTGTTTGGACGCTATGGCACAATTATCACATAAATTTAAATGGGGAGACACATTGGCTTTCATACATATAGAACATAGCTTATCTGAAGGTATAGACATGTTAAACAGGCTTAAACTTGTCAACAATGCACAAAAAACGTTTTAAAATAAAACCGTTACTGTCACTTTAAATTTCAAACAGAAAACACTTTATTACTGAATATGTGAAAAAGTATGAAGGAATTGTTCAAAAATTACCAAATTTTCACCACAGTGTCTTAAAGCCTTAAAAGTATTGCACACCAAATTTCAGAGCTTTAACCCTTAAAATAACGGAACCAAAGCCATTTTTCAATTTAACCCCTATACAGTCCCAGTTTGCTAAGACCCAACCAAGCCCTGAGGGGAATACGATACCAAATGACGCCTTCTAAAAGCTTTTTCAGAGATTCTTAGATCCACACACATGCATCTGCATGCCCTGTTCTCAAAAAACAACTGCGCATTAATGGCGCGAAAATGAGGCTCAGTCTATGACTAGAAAGGCCCCCTGACTGAAAAAGGTGTCCAATACAGTGCCTGCCATTTTATAAACGTTCCCCAAGATTATAAATGTCAATTGTTAGCCTAAATTTGAATAATATGCACAAATAAAGCAATCGATTTAGCCCATAAAAATGTCTACCAGTTTTTTAGCCCATAATAAGCCCTTTATTCTGTTTGTTTTTGACTAAGAAAATGGCTTACCGGTCCCCATGAGGGGAAATGACAGCCTTCCAGCATTACACAGTCTTGTTAGAAATATGGCTAGTCATACCTTAAGCAGAAAAGTCTGCTAACTGTTTCCCCCAACTGAAGTTACTTCATCTCAACAGTCCTATGTGGAAACAGCAACCGATTTTAGTTACTGTCTGCTAAAATCATCTTCCTCTTACAAACAGAAATCTTCATCCTTTTCTGTTTCAGAGTAAATAGTACATACCAGCACTATTTTAAAATAACAAACACTTGATAGAAGAATAAAAACTACATTTAAACACCAAAAAACTCGGTGGAGATGTTGCCTGTGCAACGGCAAAGAGAATGACTGGGGTGGGCGGAGCCTAGGAGGGATCATGTGACCAGCTTTGCTGGGACTCTTTGCCATTTCCTGTTGGGGAAGAGAATATCCCACAAGTAAGGATGACGCCGTGGACCGGACACACCAATGTTGGAGAAATGTTTTTGTCAGCAAATTTTGATTTAGTTTTAGTCATAGTCTTTTGACTAAAATGCCATTTTAGTTTTAGTCGTATTTTAATCATCAGAATTTCTTTAGTTTTATACTCATTTTAGTCTAGTTTTAGTCAACAAAATTAACACTGGTGCCATCGAGAGTGGTTATTCTGAGAGTGTGTTTTTTCTGTATAGAAGAGGCAAACCTGCGTGAATCATGAAAAATGGTGGCCTAGGAAATTTCCAGCTGCCCCAGAATCAAAGGCTTAGGTGTGGACAGAGTTCTGGAGAAAGGTAAGGGTATGGGTACCAGGATCCAAGAAGAGTGAGGGGTATGGGTAGTGACCATCCTTAGAGCTACCCCTTTTTTATCCTCTAAGCGTTGGCTTTTCCTTGCCATGTGTCACAATTCTTGAGTTGTGTGAATTAGAACCACAATAAAATCATAGTCTTAACCATCTTCTGTCTTTCAGATTCAGAGGACTTAAGGGAAGATAGATCCATGGGTTCCTCCTCAGAAGCAACTGGAGGTGCAGGAGGGGTGGAGGACAGTCTAGTGGGTAGACTGGTAGGAGGACGAGTAGGCAGGACTCAGAGTTTTCTCTCAGTTTGTCACTCCTGAAAGTGTAAATCCAGACTGATGCAAAGTTCTATAAAATTCATCCAGGGTAGAAGGAACATTACGATAAGTTAACTCATCCTTGATGCGTTCACGTAAGCATCTCTGGAAGGCCGCCCTGAGAACACAGCCATCCCAACTGGTCTTGTGTGCCAAGGCGCGAAACTCAATGGCATATTGTGCCACAGATCTATTGCTCTGGTGGAGATCGAAGAGAGAGTGTTCTGCAGCAGAATTGCGACCAGAGGTCCCAAACACGGAAGACAGTGCAGAAACAAAAAAGGTATCAGCACCATTCAGGAGTTGAGCACTTTGTTCCAATAGGGGAGAGACCCAGGCTAGGGCCTTATCCTTCAATAAGGAAATAATAAAGGTGACCTTTGACTGATGGGACTGGAAGGTATGAGGGTCATTGCAGAAATGCAGTCTGCACTGGTTGAGGAAAACCCTACAGTCGGTAGTGCCATCATACTTGTATGGCAATTGTATCCGGGATATGCTGCCAGAAGCAGGAGAGGAGGTTGCAGCACAAGCAGCAGGGGTAGGCTGTGTGGCAAAAGGAGCAGTGTTTTTCTCTGCAACAAGTGACGAAAGCATAGTAATAGTCTAAAATTTTAAATCCAGACTTTGCAGGTAAGAGGTGTGGGTTCCCAGCATTTGTCCTTTAAGCGAGATTGCTCTAGCTACCTCATTTAGGTCCATGGCCCAATTATATTGTAATGCTCGTGGGATATTTCCCTATCAGACCAAACTTGGCCAGTAGTCTTCTTATCCCGGTGTCAAGTGGCAAGATCATGAAATATCCCAAAACAAAGAAGAAATAAATAAATGAGGATGCAATCCAATACTAACAGTATACATGAGAAACAGGGAAGTGTTCCCAGACAGAGCGAAGAAGGCACCAGAAAGACAGTCCAATTTTTCAGGAAACCAATGGGTATTGCAGAGAGTGATAAGCAAAGTCAAGCAACAGGCAATTAATCAAAGGGATCAGCAGATCAGGGGTTAAAACAGGAGTGTGGTCAGAGACAAGCAAAGCTCAGCAACAACAAAGCAATCCAGCAGTTCATCAGTAGAGTGGTCACAGACAGGTAGAGTTCATCAGCAATAAGGCAATCAGCAGTTCAGGGGTTAATCAGTATTAGCAAAGAGAGCAATAGAACAAAGCACCCAGGGAGCACAAGACAACCTACACTTGGGCATGGTATAGGAAGTGAGGAGGTACTTACATAGGCGCAGGTTCGCGCCAAGGATAGCAGACAGGTGAGCGGCATCAGCGGAAAGACCTGGCATGCGGCGATGCACAACATTGCCGCATGCACAAGCGCCGCAACCATGACAACAGCCGTGGGAGGAGTGTGTCGTCCGCTGCAGAGACAGACAGAGCAGTGTGACACCTGTATAGCAAGGCTTTGTAACATAGTTACCCTGGAGTTCCAAGTATATACAGTTAGGGCCTAAATATTGGCACCCCTGCATTTCTGTTAGATAATGCACCACTTCACCCAGAAAATTATTGCAATTACAAATGTCTAGGCATTTTCATGTTTATTTCTTTTGTTTGTATTGGTATTACAAAATTATTTGCACCTTCTCAAAATTGTAAGAAATAATTGCATTCCAAGTTTGTGATGCTCCTGTAATTTGTAATAAACTCACCTGTATCAATTAACAGTTGCTGACAATATAGAAATCACTCCGGCAAACAGTTAAAAAGGTAAAAAAATGGACTCAATCTTTCTGTTGTAATTTGGCCAGATGCTGTAAATAACTCTTCCAGTTTTGCTTTTAATCTTAGATGAAAGCTTGCAAGTGAGTGCTGGGCTGTCTGTGTGTTGTATTAATTTATTTTGAGGTAAAAATTGTATTTACAGTATATAACTGTTGGTTATGCAAAACTAGGGAATAGGTAATAAAAGGGATTATCTATTTTTTAAAACATTACAAATTCTGGTGTAGACTGTCCCTTTAAGTAGCTGAAAACATAAAATCATATTTATATGCAATATCCATATTTAATAAAATGGATAACCGTACTGTAAATATTTCACATATATTTATATTAAAACATGAAACTTTTATACAATATTCATATTTAATAAAGGTTTAACTATGTATTTACTGTAATTAGTTCACATTCAATGTTCTGCACATAGCAGAATATGTTCCAATTATTTTTAAATAGATATTCCTATTTATCTCTGCAACATTTATGTGAGGACTTATACAGTGTATTCTTGCTGGTCACTGATTAATTGCGAGTACTCAATGGCAGTTAACGGAACTGTTACACCTTTTTAAGGACTGATATATACCTCATAGTTGTGAGGTTGATACATGCGAGTGCATTATTTTAATGTTGAATTTGTTTTTCTACCGGAGGAATATCTTCATTCTGAATCAACTGGGCACACTCCTAAAGAACCCTTTAACTGAAGATACAGACTGCGGAATTGAAAAATCCCTGTGGCGATTGGTTACTCTCCCATACATTGTGATATACTTACCTCATAGGATTGAGGGTATTTCCTGTGAGTAAAGTGTGGATACTTTGCAGTTTTGGCATCTACTAGCAACAATATATTTTAGGTTGGACACTTTGTTGTAGATGTGTGAGCGTACTATTGCTTTTATTATCACTCTGCTTATGTAGAAATATTCTCCTTACCCACAATATTCGCTTTATTATTATTCTTTATTTATAAAGCGCCAATAGATTCTGCAGCGCTGTTCATAGGTAACAAAGATAAAAGGACAGTACAATATGAGACACCAGACAAAATTTAAAAAACAAATACAGGAGGAATTGGGAGCCCTGTTCCAGTGGGAACTTACAATCTAAATGGGTAGGAGGGTGAGAAACAGGAGGTGGGGACTGCAAAGGTGGGAATGATGTTAGTGTGAAGTTAGATGAGGGCAACTATTAGGCAAGTGGAATTCATTAGTTACCGATTTGGTTATAGGCTTCTCTGAACAAGAAGGTCTTTAGGGAGCGTTTAAAGGAGGAAAGGTTGGGGGAAAGTCTGACAGCTCGAGGAAGTGCGTTCCAGAGGGTTGGTGCTGCACGAGAGAAGTACTGTAGTCTAGCATGAGAGGAGGTGATGGTAGAAGAGGCAAGGAGTAGATCGTTGTTGGATCTTAAGGGACGGGCTGGAGTATATTTGTTGATGAGTGAGGACAGGTATGGGGGGGGGCTGCATTGGTAAGGGTTTTTTAGGTCAGAGTGAGAATTTTGAATTTAATTCTGCTGTGAATGGGGAGCCAGTGAAGGGACTCACAGAGGGGTGGGGCAGATACGGAGCGTCGGGAGAGGTGGATTAGCCTAGCAGAGGCATTTAGGATGGATTGAAGGGGGGAGAGGCGGGAGAGAGGAAGGCCAGTTAGTAGGTTGTTACAGTAGTCAAGCCGGGAAATTACTAGGGAATGGATTAGCTGTTTAGTAGTTTCAGCACTCAGAAAAGGACAAATTTTCTAGATATTGCTTTACTCATTATAAAAGATTGTCTTTTTGGAATTCTATACAGCATTTGTTTTTTTCCCAGTAGCGCAGGTCTGTTCCTTAGCATTATAATATAATATAATATAATATATACATATCACTATATAACATTTTTACCAAAATACTATCATATATATTATAAACATCTAGGTAAAAAATTGAAACTAGGCCAAGGAAGATTGAGCTGGACTTAACAAAAAACAAACAAACAAAACTTAAGATATAGAGAACAAAATAAAAACTAATGATTTGGACAATACTACTGAACATAAATGTATTGACCGGACCCCCAAATCCTTCAACTAGTTTAAATACAAACACAGACAGAACAGATACATACAATTCCAACGGAGCACATAAGAGAAATTATAATGCAAATAGAGGAATAGAAACACACAAAATAACAAACAAAAACAGAAAAAAATAATACTGGATAACATCAATATGGGCCAAATAGGAGTTAAAACACTCACTATCAAAAGACACTCTAGAGCCCAACAAATCAGAGAAGATCATATCAACCAAACTGCTATTAGTAATTTTGCAATAACAACTCCAAAATGGAGAAGAAAAAAAAACAACAACCAATCCATATGATTCAGCAACATTTTACAAATACAACCATAGCAACCTTTTTTTTAGAGGAAAGACAAAGAAAAGAATCACCGCCAAAACACTTCACACAACCATCTTCAAGAAAAAACAAAACAAAGATGGGATTACGTAGAAGATGAAAATATATACAAAGAAAGAAAAAAGCCAAATTTGGCAACATTAGAAGAAGAAAAACAAAACAAGGACACACAGGGGATAATAAAGATCTCCAATCTGTCTAAAAGACCATTGGAAGCAATTGAAGAAAAAGTTTTAAAGAAGGGCCTTTCATATGCACCGAATAAAGGTCCCAATCTATTTACTCTCTAAATTGACAAGAACATGTATTCACAAAATTACACTGCAGAGAAAAAGCGGTTAAACCCATATTTGGAACACAAATGGGAAATTCAAATTTGACCACACAGGACAAGGAAATTATATTAACACAAGGTGATAAAGAAACTATCGGCGAGATTACGAGTTTGGCGTTAGAAGCTGTGCACTGCTAACGAGCAGTTTATGCTCACCGCTCACTTACAGACAGCGCTGGTATTACAGGTTTTTACAAACCCGGCGTTAACCGCAAAAAAGTGATCGTAGAGCAAAATTTTGCTCCACATCTCACCTCAATAACAGCTCTGCTTACATTAGCAGTGAGCTGGCTGAATGTGCTCGTGTCCACGATTTCCACATAGGAATCAATGGGGGAGAGCCGGCTGAAAAAAACCTAACACCTGCAAAAAAAGCAGCGTTTAGTTCCTAACGCAGCCCCATTGATTCCTATGGGGAAAAAACATTTATGTCTACACCTAACACCCTAACATGAACCCTGAGTCTAAACACCCCTAATCTTGCACTTATTAACCCCTAATCTGCCACCCCCGACACCTACATTATATTATTAACCCCTAATCTGCCGCTCCAGACACCGCCGCCACCTACATTATACTTATAAACCCCTAATCTGCTGCCCCCAACATCGCCGACAAATACATTATATTTTTAACCCCTAATCTGCCGTCCCCAATGTCGCCGCAACCTACCTACACTTCTTAACCCCTAATCTGCCATCCCCAACGTCGCCGCCACTATAAAAAAGTTATTAACCCCTAAACTTAAGTCTAACCCTAACACTCCCTAAATTAAATTAATCTAAATAAAAATAACTACCATTAACTAAATTATTCCTATTTAAAACTAAATACTTACCTATAAAATAAACCCTAAGCTAGCTAAAATATAACTAATAGTTTCATTGTAGCTAACTTAGGGTTTATTTTTATTTTACAGGCAACTTTGTATTTATTTTAACTAGGTAGAATAGTTATTAAATAGTTATTAACTATTTAATAACTACCTAGCTAAAATAAAGACAAAAGTACCTGTAAAATAAAACCTAACCTAAGTTACAATTACACCAAACACTACCACTATAATTAAATTAATTCCCTAAATTAAATAAAATTATCTTAAGTGCAAAAAAATAAACACTAAATTACAGAAAATAAAAACTTACAAGATTTTTAAAACAAATTACACCTAATCTAATCTCCCTAACATATAACAAATAAAAAAGCCCCCCAAATAAAAAAAGCCCTACCCTACACTAAATTACAAATAGCCCTTAAAAAGGGCCTTTTGCGGGGCATTGCCCCAAAGTAATTGGCTCTTTTACCTGTAAAAAAAATATTACAAAAAAAATATTACAAATCCCCCCAACATTAAAACCCACCACCCACACAACCAACCCTACTCTAAAACCCACCCAATCTCCCCCAAAAACCTAACACTAACCCCCTGAAGATCGACCTTCCAGGAGATGTCTTCATCCAACCGGGCAGAAGTGGTCCTCCAGACGGGCAGAAGTCTTCATCCAAGCTGGGCAGAAGTGGTCCTCCAGACAGCATCATCTATCTTCATCCATGCGGTGCGGAGCGGGTCCATCTTCAAGACATCTGACGCGGAGCATGCTCTTCTTCCGATGGCTATGACTGAATGAAGGTACCTTTAAGTGACATCATCCAAGATGGCGTCCCTTGAATTACGATTGGCTGATAAAATTCTATCAGTCAATTGGAATTAAGGTAGAAAAAAATCCTATTGGCTGATGCAATCAGCCAATAGGATTGAGCTGGCATTCTATTGGCTGTTCCAATCAGCCAATAGAATGTGAGCTCAATCCTATTGGCTGATTGCATCAGCCAATAGGATTTTTTCTACCTTAATTCCGATTGGCTTATAGAATTCTATCAGCCAATCGGAATTGAAGGGATGCCATCTTGGATGACGTCATTTAAAGGAACCTACATTCAGTCGTAGCCGTCAGAAGAAGAGGATGCTCCACATCGGATGTCTTGAAGATGGACCCACTCTGCTCCGGATGGATGAAGATAGAAGATGCCGTCTGGAAATAAGACTTCTGCCCGTCTGGAGGACCACTTCTGCCCGGTTGGATGAAGATGTCTCACGGTACTGTTAGGTTTTTTTAAAGGGGGGTTTGGGTGAGTTTTAGAGTATGGTTGGTTGTGTGGGTGGTGGATTTGTAAAAAAAATTTACAGTTAAAAGAGCGGATTACTTTGGGGCAATGCCCCGCAAAAGGCCCTTTTAAGGACTATTTGTAATTTAGTGTAGGGTAGGGCTTTTTTTATTTTGGGGGGGCTTTTTTATTTTGTATGGGGGGATTAGATTAGGTGTAATTAGTTTAAAAATCTTGTAATCGTTTATTATTTTCTGTAATTTAGTGTGGGTTTTTTGTACTTTAGATAATTTTATTTAATTTAGGGAATTAATTTAATTATAGTGGTAGTGTTAGGTGTAATTGTAACTTAGGTTAGGTTTTATTTAACAGGTTATTTTGTATTTATTTTAGCTAGGTAGTTATTAAATAGTTAATAACTATTTAATAACTATTCTACCTAGTTAAAATAAAAACAAACCTTTAAAACAAAAATAAACCCTGATAGCTACAATGTAACTATTAGTTATATTGTAGCTAGCTTAGGGTTTATTTTATAGGTAAGTATTTAGTTTTAAATAGGAATAATTTAGTTAATGATAGTTATTTTTATTTATTTAAATTATATTTAAGTTATGCGGGGTTAGGGTTAGACTTAGATTTAGGGGTTAATAACATTAATATAGTGGCGGCGACGTTCTAGAGTACCCTAAAACTACACACATTGTTTATATGGATAAAATAGATTATGGAGCAATAAGTTCCATCCTGGATGCATCACTATCAATAAGATTAGGAAACACATAACCTCAGGTTAGACCTCCACAGTTATAAATAACTTCCAAAAGGACTTAAATCAGGAGAGTCTTCAATCAAATCATAATATCAGATTGTAATATAAATATAAAAGTAAGACAGCCACCTCTTTAAAACTACCAGGTGATAAATGCTTACATCTAAAAGACAAAAAAAAAAAAAAAAAGGGCGCCCAAATGGTGCAATATCTTCTATGAGCAAATCAGCATATCATGGTGCATAATACACAGATTGGAAGTGCACTAACCTGCACAAACACAGACATCCTGAACCTTTAGGAGCTATTCAGTAAGCTCAACACATGGTATTGCCGCTGATGGGTCTCAATCCTGAAGCACATACTCCCAGATCAACGTAGTGCCAATCAGCCCCAGAATATACCCTGCTTGAAGTTGCCACTAATTCCAATGCTAAGGGAAAAGCCAACTATGGTATATTAAAAAACAATGGTTTAATAAAAAGAATATTACAGTTCAGAATTAATTTCTCTGTGCTAAAATCACTGTTCCTCAGGTGAATAACAAATATTCCCATAGTATTGAATTTTATAATATAACATTTTTTTATGAATTTACATTGTGCATGCCCATAATTGCGTCATCATACCAGGACTGATCTCTATTGGGCATGTCCATACCTACCTTGGCATGACATGAGTCACTCATTTTCATGTAAAGAGACGCCACCGATCCCAAAGTTGCCCTATGGTAGCCGTCTTGTTAAGATGGCAATATTCTCTATCGCCATCTATTAAAAGCACGCTCCCATTATATTTACCAGGACATCTTTTCACTGATGCTAGTGCAAAGCAAATAACTAACCTATTATGTGTCAAAACTTACATTGGCTAAAATCAATCACCAATAAATATAATTATAAATAATTTAAAAATTAGTCACTTTATATATGCACTCGGAATATCATATGCCTACATAAAATAAAAATATATATAGAACACAAATCTCACTTGGAAGAAAAAAAAATCATCATGGGATTTAGTGATGTACAATCTATATAAGAACATGTTACATCTAAAATTTGCCTTTAAAACATTTATTTTGACAGCAGATAACCATAAGCCCAACAAGTTTGTCCAAAATATCCTAGAAGTGTAAACTTATTTAGTTCATAGGCATTATGCTTATCCCAAGCATTCTTGAAGTCACCCACTGTGTTTCTCATTACCACTTCTAGTGTAAGTTTATTTCATGAATCAATCACCCTTTTTTATATAAAGTGCTTCTGCAAATTACTCCTGAACCTACTACCCTTCAGCTTGAGATCATGACACCTTTTTCTTGTGATTTATAGAAATAGTCACAGCCCCTTAATACCTGGTTTAAATACAGCCGGGCTGCAGTGACAGCCCCACTGGTGGGCCTTGAACTGACATGCCCCCACTGTGTGTTTTGACAGTTCCACTGCTCCACACATGAGTAATACCGGGCTGGTTTGTCAGAGTGCGATTGCACATGTGGTGTGTGCAGTAGCAGCAGCTCAGAGGGAGGACAACATGGGATTAGAAACAGATGGGATTGAACCTGGACAATGCAAGTAAGTGATACCAGCCTACTGGCATACAGATGACTAATGGGCCCTGGACATGTCTGACTTAAATTTTCTGGGTCTTGAGGTCACTTTGGTTGAGAACCCCTGCATTAATATACTTTAAAGCTAACTACCATCATATAACCTCTTCCCCTTATCTCCTCTACGCTATACATATTTAGGTCATAAAGCCTTTCATGGTAAGTTTTAGATTTTTAGACATTTTAGTAGCCATACATTGGGCAGATTCCATGTTGTTTATATTGCTCAATCCTCAAGATGAGGCCTAGATAGTGATCTATAAAGTGGCATAAGAACCTTACTTACGCTGCGGAATCTGTTGGAGCTCTATAAATACCTGATAATAATAATAATAATACTAATAATAATACTAATACTATCGCTGCAAATACCTTTGCCAATTCAACCAAGCAATCTACTGGCCATACTCGCTGCAATACTACATTGTTTACTATTTTTTACATTTATTTTTGATAATGCCATTAAAAAAACCTCATCCTCTGAAAAGATCAGTGATAAGAATAATTTCCTTTTTAGTAGCATCCCTTAATGTAGTTATTCTATTTTCACAATCTGAAGATAGAATAGAAAATTTTGAGATAGTCTAAAATTTGCTAATCTCCTATTCTACCATAAATTGTTTTCAATCTTACTATTCCAACCTTAGTTTTTCTCCTTTTACTGATATATCTAAAGAAGATTTTGTCCCCATGTTTCCTAACTTCTCTTCTGCTTGAGCCTCCATAATTAACTGCTTGTTGTTAAGAACATTGGAATGTAAAATATTCATATTTTCATGTCAGGTTGGCGCACTTGGGAATATGTGATAGTGTTTGCTCGCAAGTAGAGTGCTAGGTTTTTTTCACCCACTTTTTTGTTCCATTGGCTTTCTATGGGGGGAATACGTTAACGTTTGCGATATTCTAACTTTGACTTTTTAGGCACATCGGGTTAGAGACATGCACAAAAAGCTTACTTCTAGCAGAGTTAGCGCTCAAACTGGAGCATTAAATACTGCTCTACTTGTAATCGGACCATAAATAAATATTCTTTAGATTGAATATAAAAAAAATATGTAAAATTACAGCAATTAGGGCATCTCTTCTTCATGCAGATTTGTCATTCTAACTACAAACTCCCATGAAGTTTTGTTTAGTGCATTTATTTTCCAGTTTGATATTAATCCTTTCCTGGAAAGGCTGGTCTTCAGGACGCACAGCACAAAGCTTAATTACTGAATTTAGTAAGGTTTTAGGACAGCACTTGCTTTCTGAGGGTTGTTATTGTGTCCAGACAACAAATAAGGATATTAGGGTACAAAACACGTTAGGCTGACAAAGCAGAAAGACTGAAAAGCTATCAGCTTTGCCAAGAAATGCCCACCTTAAAGACACTATGGTATGTGACCAATATTACTTTTGTCTCACCTTGTTAAAGTGTTTTAAAGGGACAGTCTAGGCCAAAATAAACTTTCATGATTCAGATAGAGCATGCAATTTTAAACAATTTTCCAATTTACTTTTATCACCAATTTTGCTTTGTTCTCTTGGTATTCTTAGTTGAAAGGTTCATATGCTAATTTCTTAGCCCTTGAAGCCCACCTCTTTCAGATTGCATTTTAACAATTTTTCAACACTAGAGGGTGTTAGTTCACATATTTCATATATATAACACTGTGCTCGTGCACGTGAAGTAATCTGGGAGCAGGCACTGATTGGCTAGACTGCAAGTCTGTCAAAAGAACTGAAAAAAGGGGCAGTTTTCAGAGGCTTAGATACGAGATAATCACAGAGGTTAAAAGTATATTATTATAACTGTGTTGGTTATGCAAAACTGGGAAATGGGTAATAAAGGGATTATCTATCTTTTAAAACAATAAGACATTCTGGTGTAGACTGTCCCTTTAAGTGTCAGTTCAATTTGAGTAGTAATGATCAACAGACTATGTGCAGGTCCAAACATTTTGATTTATTTCTAAAAAAAATGAAATCTGTAGCTTTAAAATAAACTGCTTGATTTTTACAATATTTTCTGTACATTGCGTAGGCAAAAAAATGATCACTAGTTGAATCATCACTCACACTGAGAAAATTGTTCAGTGAAAGCTTCCCTACTGTGTCTTGAAAGTGCTGTCTGTGCCCAATTATTCCTGTCGAATAACAGCGTTGGCTTCAGGGCTTTTTTTTTTCCCCTTTTGCAAATAGATTAGGCTGCAGTATTCTAAGCATGTGAGGACATTACCCGTCAGCCCTCTCGATTACGTTATCAGCAGAAAACAGACGGAGCATTTCAGAACAATGTCAGTCATTCTCCACCTGTTGATGACATATTAAAGCCAGAGAATTTAATTGCTTAGAAATGTTAAAGGATGAGTTTGATATAAAAGAATAAAGAGATCTACAGAAGCTTCTTTTAGAGTTGTTATCAATTTTTACACACTGTATGACACACAGTTTAACATTTGACTCAGCATGAAAGAAAGACAGTTAGCCAATCAAACACAGACTGTGGATCACGTAAATGTCACTGTTTTATGTCTGTTATATCATAACTGAAGTAAACAATGATATACAATCATTTTGTACATGCGACAAACTAAATGCCCCCATTGCAATCCATTAGAGTTTGCCATAAAAACAAACAAACAGTGTATTCAAATCGGGGGGAGGGTTCCATTTCTTTTTTTTTTTGAAAAAAATGTTTATTGGATGAAAAAAAAAGCGTTACATAACAATGTAATACATTTCACATTAGTTCAAGAGCGAAAACAGACATAAGGAAATAATGTTATATATGGAGCGCGTTAGATTTCGCCCCTGATATTTGTTTGTCATCCATATTTTACAACGCATATTATCTTGCTTTCAATAATTCTTATTTAAAACAGTAACGAAGAACAATAGAACTATGGTTGGTCGCGAAGTGGATCCAGAGCCCCGGTCTTATCCGTTCATGTATATCTTTTCTTAATTCAGCCTTGTCCGATCCCATAGGACCAGATGAATATGTGTTATCTTAGTGTGTGTGCATACGTGATTCCCAATAGAACTGTATGTTATGGTATGTGTCCATGTCTTTTCGGATAAAGTATCCGTATTCCTCAAGCTGGATTGTGTGTCCCATGAGCGATTCCCATGCCTGATGTGTGGGGACTATTGGCGACTTCCAATTGGCTACAATTAGGGATCTTGCTGTATTTAATGCTAGCTGGATTAATTTCCTCCGTATTTTACATTTACATTTTGGGAGCAAATTTAATAAAGCCGTGGGAAGTTGGATTTTATAATCGTTCTGTTGGTTGCCTATGGATTTAACATATTCTCCCACCTGCTGCCAGAAGGGTTGTATGCGGTTACATGCCCACCATATATGGGTCATGGTGCCTCTACTGCCGCAACCTCTCCAGCACATGTCTGATGCTGCTGGGTATATTGTTTTGAGCCTAGCCGGGGTCAGGTACCATCTAGTTAGGATCTTAAAATTCAATTCTAGGAATTTGGTGGAGGTTGATGATGTTTTTGTGTTGTGAAATATGTGTTGCCACTCTATTTCAGATAATTCCCTATCTAATTCCCTGTGCCAACGATTAACATATAATGGGGTGTCTGTTTTATCTGTGGTAATTAGGGCCTTTTTCGCCCATGCTAGTGTGTGTCTTAATGACCGGTCCTGTAAGCATAATTGCTCGAAAGGTGTGGGTTGTCTCGTCATTTGGTCTTTGTCTGCCGATGTGGTTAGGAAGTGGTCAAGCTGGTGGTACTTCAACCATTTTGTGAAGGCTCCTCCTAATATATTCCCTAAGTCCGTTTTCGGTCTGAGTTTGTTACCCTGTAGAAAAGTATATATAGGAGCCGTGTACCCTATCTCCCAATCCAGCTGCCTATTCAGTTTCTGTTCTAACCCTCCGTGTAATTCTGCGTTGGGCGATACTGGGGACATAGGGGATCTTAGGGATGAGATTTTCTGGTCTTTGGATAGTAGACTATCCCATATTTCAAAAACGTGCTGAAAAAGCGGATAAGATCCGATCCAGGGTGGTCTACTTTTCTTTTCTACCCAGCACAGCACTCCTGGGGATGGGGACTTCAGAATTTGTGAGTCTAGTGCCACCCAGGCCTTACTCTCTACACTACGGTGCCAATCCAAGATCCTTTGTAGGCATTTTGCTTTATAGTATATCTCTATATTAGGGAGTCCTAGGCCTCCAGTCTGAGTAGATCGATACATTGTGTTTTTAAGGATTCTGGGTTTAACCTTTCCCCATGTAAATTCGTTTATTAATTTTTGGAGCTTATTACGATAAGAACTAGTCAGGGAGATTGGGACAGCTTGGAGAATGTATAAAATTCTGGGTAGCACTGTCATCTTCACTGCCTGGATACGCCCCCACCAGGAGATTGTTTTCTCGCTCCACCTACTTAGCTCTTTTTTCAGATCTTTGTATAATTTCTGGTAATTTTGTTCAAATAGTGCCGTGGGTTTGGGTGATAAATAAATACCTAAATATTTAATGGCTTTTTTTTGAGGGCTGAACGGGCAATTCTGTAGTAATTCAGAGTATTTAGCTTTTGGGAGGGATATATTCAGGATCTCAGACTTTTGATCATTTAATAAGAAGTTTGAAAATGATCCAAACTCTCTGAATTCTTTTAGTACTTCAGGTATGGAGTCAACTGGGTTGGTTAGAGTAAGTAGTACGTCGTCTGCATAGAGCGAGAGTTTGTAGTCATCTTTCCCTATTTTGATACCTGATATCTTTCTATTCTGCCTAATTCTCTGGGCCAATATCTCCATGCTCAGGACAAACAAAAGAGGGGATAGAGGGCAGCCCTGACGGGTACCATTGTGTATATGGAAAGCATCTGATAGGATATTATTGACTTTTACTTTGGCCGATGGGTTGCGGTATAAGCTAAAAATTCTGTTAATAGTGATTTCTCCAAATCCTGCCTTGTCTAGAACAGCTTGTAAAAATTTCCAATTTAAGCGATCAAACGCTTTTTCAGCGTGGGAGGGTTCCATTTCTATAGCATTTCAGTCCAGTAGTAGCATAATTGCTTCAGTTAATTATAGGGCCATAATGGTAAAAAAAAATTACATGCTCTAATTCAGGTTTCTTAAAACCATGGGTTGTGATATATTACTGGGTCGCAAAACCATGTTTACTGGGTTGATGCAAAGCTCAGTTGAAAATGAGCACATCAATTTAAAATGTAGCGAAGTAAACTTATTTCAAATTGAATTACCCATGTGCAGTAAATGGCTACAGGCCACATGCGAATAATTCAATTTTAAATAAAGTTTAACACACTAATTTTTAGTGCTACTGCCGGACCACCAATTTTTTCAGTGGAACACTATAAAATGGTATTTGGCACCCAGCGCTTGTGGCTAAGGACTCATCAGGGCTGGCAGGGGTCATCAGAAATATTTGATGACAGGTATAAAATATGGTAATGCACAGATTTAAACACTTTTAAAGGTTCTAAATTAGAAGTAGTGCTCTAAAGTGAGCACACGAGCAATATTAAAATTAACTTGCGTGCGCATAACAAGTTGAAAGTAAATGCGACCGCACAAGTATAAATGAAACACACACAATATATATATATATATATATACATATATATATATATATATACATACATATACATATACACACACGCATACATATATATAAATAAGAGTGAGGTGTGTGTTGAATGTGAGTATGGTGGTCGTGTGTGTGGGTTGTCTGAGAATGTGTGTGTGTCATAATAGTGTGTTTGTTTTATGAGAGTGTGTGTGTTGTGTAAGAGTATTGTGTGTATCTTTACCTTTTACAACACTTTCAAGTTTGACTACAATCAGAAATAAAGTAGGTGCACATTTTAGTCACTTTGCCTAAAATGACAGCTATTTAGTTGTATATTACTTCAGAAATTTTAAGGAAAAGCATAAAAATAGGGACGTGAAGGTAGGTAGTATCATTGCACTGAGTGTTGGGGAAAAAAAGTTTGATGAACGCTGCTCTAATTCATTATAAAATGTAATTTTAAGAAGTGCTGCTCATGACCCGCACAGCGCTGCTGGTACAGTAGTCTTGGGTTCTTAATCTTAAAATTACATGAGCTAACAAATTATAGCATGTTATTTTTTATTTACTATTATGGCCCTTTAAGTTATATGAATTATAAATAAAATATAAGACAAATGCAGCTTATTTTACTTAATTTTATAATAAAATTTTTTTAAGGTCCAATACTATGTTGTAATCATAAAAAAGATTTCAGGAGAGTTTTATTTTACCCATTTATTTTTAACTCTTAAAGAAAACAATATCTTGTTTAATTAAATGTATGCTGAGCATATACAAACATACACTTTTAAACACAGAAAATGTTCAAATAAAAGATATTCATCTGAATGTTTGTTTGTAATCACAGTTAAAGGGCCATGATACCCACATTTTTTCTTTCATGATTTAGAAAGAGAATGCATTTTTAAACATCTTTCTAATTTACTTCTATTATCTAATTTATTTTATTCTCTTGATATTCATTGCTGAAAAGCATATCTAGATATGCTCAGTAGCTGCTGATTGGTTGCTGCACATAGAAGTCTCATGTGATTGGCTCACCCATGTGCATTGCTTTTTCTTCAAATAAGGATATCTAAAAAATGAAGCAAAATAAATAATAGAAGTAAATTGTAATGTTGTTTAAATTTGTATGTTCTATCTGAATCATGAAAGAAAGATTTTGGGTTTAGTGGCCCTTTAAAGGGAAATAAAAAACAAAGGGCCCGATTACAAGAGGTGCTCTATTTTGTTTTTTCTGGACCAGTAACTGGGCTCAAAGAAAAAAAATAAGCACAGCCGCATAAGCATGCATATTACAAGTTGAAAGTAAAAAAGCTTGCGCGCTAACCCGACACTACACTAGATGATCAACTACGCTAAAGCAAAAGTGAGTTAAATTCCTATGTTCTTAGCATAAATATATATATATATATATATATACACACACACATATATATATATATATATATATATATATATATATACACATACATACACACACACAGGTGGCCCTCGTTTTACAATGGTTCAATTTACACCGTTTCAGAATAACAACCTTTTTTTTCCAGTCATGTGACTGCTATTGAAAAGCATTGTGAAGCAGTGCATTTATTAAAATAGCCAGTAGGTGGAGCTGTCCGCTTGTGTTGCAGCAAAGCCAAGCAAGCTGAAATTAATCAGTTTAACCAGACCTGAGCTATCGAGCAGATTTCAAAAGGAACAAGATCTTCCTGTCTATAAATCAGTCCAGATTGGAATGCATAGAAAGAACTGTTTGCAGAAAAATGCAAGTGAAGTCTGTGTTGTGTGATTATTGCATTAGGTTTATAATGCTGTTTAGCATTTAAAGTCTTCATTTCAAAACTTTAAAAATAATGTATTAGGTGTTACTTATGACAATTTTGAGAGGGGCCTGGAACCTATCTCCCTCACTTCCCATTGACTTACATTATAAACTGGGTTTCAAATTTACAACCATTCCTTCTGGAACCTAACCCCGGCGTAAGCTGAGGGCTACATATACACATATACATATATATATACACATATACATACACACACACATATACATACATACATACACGTTTGAAAGCATGCATTATTTGACTGTAGATAGGGATCCAGGAGGGACTAGACCTTGATTTGGTTCCTGGGCTTTACCTATTTGGCCAGATGACATAACTAACGCTTCCATTTTTGCATTTTAACTTAGCTGTGTACTTGCAAGAGTGCCAGAATTCCTCTGTGTTGTGTTAAATTGTTTTGTAATTTTCCCTATGGGCTTTGCACCCAGACTTGGGGTTAGCTGGCTGTGAGTGCTATTGAGCATCCAGGGCTGTGCATTTTGCAGGGACACATGATGTGTACCCAGTCCAATTTGAGAGTGCAGTCAATTTCCATGTTACATATATTATGAAGAACATATGACTTTAAAGTATTTATATTCAATACATAAAAATAAATTAAAGTGATATTGCATATTTCAATATATTTGACTGGGAAGGACTCAAAAGTATATATACACAGTGTATACAAATGTACACCTATAAACACACACACACATATACTGTACATATATACATACATATACACATTGTATACATATGTACACCTATAAACACACACACACACACATATACTGTACATATATACATACATATACACAGTGTATACATATGTACACCTATAAACACACACACATATAAACATACATATACACAGTGTATACATATGTACACCTATAAACACACACACACACATATACTGTACATATATACATACATATACACAGTGTATACATATGTACACCTATAAACACACACACACACACATATACTGTACATATATACATACATATACACAGTGTATACATATGTAC